>NW_027326956.1:0-25518 GCF_047675955.1 Chlorocebus sabaeus | reverse complement strand
TAAAAACTGAAAAGTAGCTTTCTGTGAAACTGCTTTGTGTTCTGTTAATTCATCTCACTGAGTTACAGCTTTCCCCTCAAGAAGCGTTTCGCTAAGGCTGTTCTTGTGGAATTTGCAAAGTGATATTTGGAATCCTATAGAGGGCTATGGTGAAAAAGGAAATATTTTACTTCAAAAACTGGAAAGAAGCTTTCTGAGAAACTGTTTTGTGTTCTGTTAATTCATCTCACAGAGTTACAGCTTCCTCCTCAAGAAGCCTTTCGGTAAGCCTTTTCTTGTGGAATTCGCAAAGTGATATTTGGAAGCCCACAGAGGGCTAAGGAGAAAAAGGAAATATCTTCCGTTAAAAACTGGAAATATGATATCTGAGAAACTGATTTGAGTTCTGTTAATTCACCTCACAGAGTTACAGCTTTCCCCTCAAGAAACCTTTCCCGAAGACTGTTCTTGTGGAATTGAAAAGTGATATTTGGAAGCCCATAGAGATCTATGGTGAAAAAGCAAATATCCTAAGATAAAAACCCAAAGGAATCTTTCTGAGAAACTTCTTTGTGTTCTGTTAATTCATTTCAGAGAATTACAGCTTTCCCCTCAGGAAGCCTTTCAATAACGCAGTTGTTGTGGAATTTGCAAAGTCTTCCTTGGAAACCCTTACAGGGCTATGGTGAAAATGGAAATATCCTAAGATAAAACCCGAAAAGAAGCGTTCTGAGAAACTGCTTTGTGTTCTGTTAGTTCATCTCACGGAGTTACACCTTTTCCCTCAAGAAGGCTTTCCCTAAGACTGTTTTTGTGGAATTTGCAAAGTGATATTTGAAGCCCTGAAGGGCTATGCTGAAAAAGGAAATATCTTCCGTTAAAAACTGGAAAGAAGATTTCTGAGAAACTGCTGTGGGTTCTGTTAATTCATCTCACAGAGCTACAGCTTTCCCTTCAAGAAGCCTTTCGCTAAGACTGTTCTTGTGGAATTTGCAAAGTGATATTTGGAAGCCCATAGAGGACTATAGTGGAAAAGGAAATATCTTCCATTAAAAACTGGAAAGAAACTTTCTGAGAAACTGCTTTGTATTCTGTTAATTCATCTCATAGAGTTACAGCTTTCTCCCAACGAAGATTTTCGCAAAGGCTGTTCTTGTGGAATTTGCACAGTGATATTTGAAAGCCCATAGAGGGCTATCGTGAAAAAGAAAACATCTTTCATTAAAAACTGAAAAGAAGATTTCTGAGAAACTGTTTTGTGTCTGTTAATTCATCTTACAGATTTACATCTTTCTCCTCAAAAAGCCTTTCACTAAGTCTGTTCTTGTGGAATTTCAAATGTGATATTTGGAAGCCCTTAGAGGGCTCTGGTGAAAAAGAAAATATCTTCCGTTAAAAACTTGAGAGAAGATTTCTGAGAATCTGTTTTGTGTTTTCTTAAATGATCTCACAGAGTTACAGCTTTCCCCTCAAGAAGCCTTTCCCTAAGACTGTTCTTGTGGAATTTGCAAAGAGATATTTAGAAGCCCAAAGAGAGCTGTGGCAAAAAAGAAAATATTGTCCGTTAAAAACTGAAAAGAAGATTTCTGAGAAACTGCTTTGTCTTTGTTAATTCATCTCACAGAGTTACAGCTTTCCCCTCAAGAATCCTTTCCCAAAGACTGTTTTTGTGGAATTTGAAAGTGATTTTTGAAAGCCCATGGAGGTCTATGGTGAAAAAGGAAATATCCTAAGATAAAAACTGAAAAAATGCTTTCTGAGAAACAGTTTTGTGTTCTGTTAGTTCATCGCACAGAGTTTCAGCTTTCCCCTCAAGAAGACTTTCTCTAAGACTGTTCTTGTGGAATTTGCAAAGTGATATTTGGAAGCCCATAGAGGGCTACGGTGAAAAAGGAAATATCATAAGATAAAAACTGGAAAGAAGCTTTCTGAGAAACAGTTTTGTGTCTGTTAATTCATCTTACAGATTTTCAACTTTCTCCTCAAAAAGCCTTTCGCTAAGACTGTTCTTGTGGAACTTGAAATGTGGTATTTGGAAACCCATAGAGGGCTATAGTGAAAAAGGAAATATCTTCCGTTAAAAACTTGAAAGAAAAATTCTGAGAAACTGCTTTGTGTTTTGTTAATTGATCTCAGAGAGTTACAGCTTTCCCCTCAAGAAGTCTTTCCCTAAGACTGTTCTTGTGGAATGTGCAAAGTGATATTTGGAAGCCCATAGTGGGCTCTGGCGAAAAAGAAAATATCCTAAGATAAAAACCGAAAGGAAGCTTTCTGAGAAACTGCACTGTGTTCTCTTAATTCATCTCACAGAGTTATATCTTCCCCTCAGGAAGCTGTTCACTAAGACTGTTCTTGTGGAATTTGCAAAGTGATATTTGGAAGCCCATAGAGGGATATGGTGAAAAGAAAATATCTTCCGTTAAAAACTGGAAAGAAACTTTCTGATTAACTGCTTTGTTGTCTGTTAATTCGTCTAACAAAGCTACAGATTTCCCTTCAAGAAGCCTTTCGCTAAGACTGTTCTTGTGTAAGTTGCAAAGTGATCTTTGGAATCCCATAGAGGAATAGGGTGAAAAAGAAAATATCTTCCGTTAAAAACTGGAAAGCAGCTCTCTGAGAAACTGCTTTGTGGTCTGTTAATTCATCTCACAGAGCTACAGCTTTCCCCTCGAGAAGACTTTCGCTTAGACTGTTCTTGTGGAATTTGCAAAGTGACATTTGTAAGCACATACAGGGCTATGCTGACAAAGGAAATACCTAAGATAAAAACTGAAAAGAAGCTTTCTGAGAAACTGCTTTGTGTTCTGTTAATTCATCTCCCAGAGTTACAGCTTTCCCCTCAAGAAGCCGTTCACTACACAGTTCTTGTGAAACTTGCAAAGTGATTTTTGGAAGCCCATAGAGGGCTATGGTGAAAAAGGAAATATCTTCCTTTAAAAACTGGAAAGAAGCTTTCTGGAAACTCTTTTGTGTTCTGTTAATTCATCTCACAGAGTTACAGCTTTCTCCTCAAGAAAACTTTCGCTAAGACAGTTCTTGTGGAATTTGCAAAGTGATATTAGGAAACACATAGAGGTCAATTGTGAAAAAGGAAATATTTTCCGTTAAAAAATGAAAACAAGATTTCTGAAAAACTGCCTTGGGTTCTTTTAATTCATCTCACAGAGTAACACCTTTCCCCTCAATAAGCCTTTCCCTAAGACTTTTCTTGTGGAATTTGCAAAGTGATATTTGGAAGCCCATAGAGGGCTATGGTGAAAAAGGATATATCCTAAGATAAAAATTGAAAAGAAGTTTTCTGAGAGACTGCTTAGTGTTCTGTTAATTCATCTCACAGAGTTACAGCTTTCCCCTCAAGAAGCCGTTCACTAAGACTGTTCTTGTGGAATTTGGAAATTGATAATTGGAAGCCCATAGGGGGCTATGGTGTAAAAGAAAATATTCTGAGATAATAAACGAAAAGAAGTTTTCTAAGAAACTGCTTTTTATTCTGTTATTTCTTTTCACAAGGTTACAGCTTTCTCCTCAAGAAGCCTATCGCTAAGACTGTTCTTGTGGAATTTGCAAAGTGATATTTGGAAGCCCATAGAGGGCTATGGTGAAAAAGGAATTATCTTACGTTAAAAACTGGAAAGAAGCTTTTTGGACACTGTTTTGTGTTTTGTTAATTCATCACACAGAGTTACAGCTTTCTTCTCAAGAAGCCTTTCGCTAAGACTCTTCTTGTGGAATTTACAGAGTGAAATTTGGAAGCCCATAGAGGGCTAAGGTGAAAAAAGAAATATTTTCCGTGAAAAAATGAAAAGAAGATTTCTGAGAAACTGCTTTGGGTTATTTTAATTCATCTCACAGAGTTACACTTTTCCCGTCAAAGAGCCTTTCCCTCAGACTGTTATTGTGGAATTTGAAAAGTGATATTTGGAATCCCATAGAGGGCTATGGTGAAACAGGAAATATCCTCCGTAAAAACTGGAAAGAATCTTTCGGAGAAACTGTTTTGTGTTCTGTTAATTCATCTCACAGAGTTACAGCTTTCCTCTCAAGAAGTCTTTAATAAACGCTGTTCTTGTTAAACTTGCAAAGAGATATTTGGAAGCCCATAGAGGGCTATGGTGAAATAGGAAATATCTTCAGTTAAAAACTGAAAAGAAGCTTTCTGAGGAACTGCTTTTTGTTCTGTTAATTCATCTCAGAGAGTTACAGCTTTCTCCTCAAGAAGCCTTTCGCTAGGACTGATCTTGTGGAATTTGCAAAGTGATATTTGGAAGCCCATAGAGTGCTATGGTGAAAAAGGAAATATCTTCAGTTAAAAACTGGAAAGAAGATTTCTGAGAAACTTTTTTGAGTTATCTTCTTTCATCTCACAGAGTTTCAGCTTTCTCCGCAAGAAGCCTTCCGCTAAGACTGTTCTTGTGGAATTTGCAAAGTGATATTTGAAAGCCTAAAGAGGTCTATGGTGAAAAAGGAAATATCTTCAGTTAAAAACTGAAAAGAAGTTTTCTGAGAAAATGCTTTGTGTTCTGTTAATTCATCTCAGAGATTTACAGATTTCCGTTCAAGAAGCCTTTCGCAAAGACTCTTCTTTTGTAATTGGCAAAGTGATATTTGGAAGCCCATAGGGAGCTATGGTGCAAATGGAAATATTCTAAGATAAAAACCGGAAAGAAATTTTCTGAGAAACTGCTTTGTCTTCTGTTAACTCATCTCACAGAGTTACAGCTTTCGCCCCAAGAAGCCTTTCGCTAAGACTGTTCTTGTGGAATTTGTAAAGTGATATTTTGAAGCCCATCGAGGACAAAGGTGAAAATGGAAATATCCTAAGATGAAAACCGAAAAGAAGCTTTTTGGGAAACTGTTTCGTGTTCTGTTAGTTCATCTCACAGAGTTATAGCTTTCCCCTCAAGAAGCCGTTCACTGAGACAGTTTTTGTGAAATTTACAAACTGATATTTGGAAGCCCATAGAGGGCCATGGTGAAAAAGGAAATATCTTCCGTTTAAAACTGGAAATAAGATATCTGAGAAACTGATTTGAGTTCTGTTAATTCACCTCACAGAGTTACAGCTTTCCCCTCAAGAAGTCTTTCCATAAGACTGTTCTTGTGGAATGTGCAAAGTGATATTTGGAAGCCCATAGGGGGCTCTGGCGAAAAAGAAAATATCCTAAGATAAAAACCGAAAGGAAGCTTTCTGAGAAACTGCACTGTGTTCTCTTAATTCATCTCACAGAGTTATATCTTCCCCTCAGGAAGCTGTTCACTAAGACTGTTCTTGTGGAATTTGCAAAGTGATATTTGGAAGCCCATAGAGGGATATGGTGAAAAGAAAATATCTTCCGTTAAAAACTGGAAAGAAACTTTCTGATTAACTGCTTTGTTGTCTGTTAATTCATCTAACAAAGCTACAGATTTCCCCTCAAGAAGCCTTTCGCTAAGACTGTTCTTGTGTAAGTTGCAAAGTGATCTTTGGAATCCCATAGAGGAATAGGGTGAAAAAGAAAATATCTTCCGTTAAAAACTGGAAAGCAGCTTTCTGAGAAACTGCTTTGTGGTCTGTTAATTCATCTCACAGAGCTACAGCTTTCCCCTCAAGAAGACTTTCGCTTAGACTGTTCTTGTGGAATTTGCAAAGTGACATTTTTAAGCCCATACAGGGCTATGCTGACAAAGGAAATATCCTAAGATAAAAACTGAAAAGAAGCTTTCTGAGAAACTGCTTTGTGTTCTGTTAATTCATCTCAGAGAGTTACAGCTTTCCCCTCAAGAAGCCTTTCGCTAAGACTGTTCTTGTGAAATTTGCAAAGTGATATTTGGAAGCCCATAGAGGGCTATGGTGAAAAAGGAAATATCTTCAGTTAAATTCTGGAAAGAAGCTTTCTGAGAAACTGTTTGTGTTCTGTTAATTCATCTCTCAGAGTTACAGCTTTCCCCTAAAGAAGTCTTTGGCTAAGACTGTTCTTGTGGGATTTGCAAAGTGATATTTGGAAGCCCATAGAAGGCTATGGTGAAAAAGGAAATACCTTCAATTAAAAACTGGAAAGAAGCTTTCTGAGAGACTCCTTTTTATTTGTTAATTCATTTCACAGAGTTACAGCTTTCGCTTCAAGAAGTCTTTCACTAAGTCTGTTCTTGTGGAATTTGCAAAGTGATATTTGGAAGCCCATAGAGGACTATGGTGAAAAAGGAAATACCTTCCTTTAGAAACTGGAAAGAAGATTTCTGAGAAACTTCTTTGTGTCCTGTTAATTCAACTCACAGTGTTACAGCTTTCCCCTCCAGAAATCTTTCACTAAGACTGTTCTTGTGGAATTTGCATAGTGATATTTGGAAGCCCGTAGAAGGCTATGGTGAAAAAGGATATATCTTCCGTTAAAAACTGGAAAGAAGATTTCTGAGAAACTGCTTTGTGTTTTCTTAATTCATCTCACAGAGTTACAACCTTCCCCTCCAGAAGCCGTCTGCAAAGACTGTTCTTCTGGAAATTGTAAAGTGATATTTGGAAGCAAATAGAGGGCTACGGTGAACAAGGAAATATGTTCCGTTAAAAACTGGAAAGAAGATTTCTGAGAAACTGCTTTGTGTTCTGTTAATTCATCTCTCAGAGTTACAGCATTTTCCTCCAGAAGCGCTTCGCTAAGACTGTTCTTGTGGAATTTGCAAAGTGATATCTGGAAACCCATAGAGGGCTAAGGTGAAAAAGGAAATTACCTAAGAAAAAAAACTGTAAAGAAGCTTTCTCGGAAACTGCTTTGTGTTCTGTTAATTCATCTCACAGATTTTCAGCTTTCTTCTCAAAAAGCCGTTCACTAAGACTGTTCTTGTGGAATTTTCAAAGTGATATTTTGAAGACGATAGAGGGCTGTGATGAAAAAGGAAATAGCCTCAGATAAAATCTGAAAAGAAGCTTTCTGAGAAACTACTTTGTGTTCTGTTAATTCATCTCAGAGAATTACAGCTTTTCCCTCAAGAAGCCTTACGCTAAGGCTGTTGTTGTGGAATTTGCAAAGTGATATTTGGAAGCCCATACAGCGCTATGGTGAAAAAGGAAATATCTTCCGTTAAAAAGTGGAAAGAAGCTTTCTGAGAAACTGCTTTGTGTTCTGTTATTTCATCTTACAGGGTTAAAGCTTTGCCTTCCAGAAGCCTTTCGCTAAGACTGTTGCTGTGGGATTTGCAAAGTGATATTTGGAAGCCCATAGAAGGCTATGGTGAAAATGGAAATATCCTAAGATAAAAACTGAAAAGAAGCTTTCTGAGAAAATGCTGTGTGTTCTGCTCGTTCATCTCACAGAATTACAGCCTTCCCCTCAATAATTCGTTCACTAAGACTGTTCTTGTGAAATTTCCAAAGTGATATTTGGAAGCCCATAGAGAGCTATGGTGAAAAAGGAAATATCTTCCATTAAAAACTGGAAAGAAGCATTCTGAGAAATTGCCGTGTGTTTTGTTGATACATCTCTACGAGTTACAGCTTTCCCCTCAAGGAGCCTTTCGATAAGACTGTTCTTGTGAAATTTGCAAAGTGATATTTGGAAGCCCATAGAGGGCTGTGGTGAAAAAGGAAATATCTTCAGTTAAAATCTGGAAAGAAGCTTTCTGAGAAACTGTTTGTGTTCTGTTAATTCATCTCACAGAGTTACAGCTTTCCCCTGAAGAATCTTTTGGCTAAGACTGTTCTTGTGGGATTTGCAAAGTGATATTTGGAAGCCCATAGAGGGCTGTGGTGAAAAAGGAAATATCTTCAATTAAAAACTGGAAAGAAGCTTTCTGAGAGACTCCTTTGTATTTGTTAATTCATTTCACAGAGTTACAGCTTTCGCTTCAAAAGTCTTTCACAAAGACTATTCTTGTGGAATTTGCAAAGTGATATTTGGAAGCCCAGAGTGGGCTATGGTGCAATAGGAAATATCTACCGTTAAAAACTGGAAAGAAGATTTCTGAGAAACTGCTTTGTGTTCTGTTAATTCATCTCACAGAGTTACAGCTTTCCCCTCCAGAAGTCTTTCGCTAAGATTGTTCTTGTGGAATTTGCATAGTGATATTTGCAAGCCCGTAGAGGGCTATGGTGAAAAAGGATATATCTTCCGTTAAAAACTGGAAAGAAGATTTCTGAGAAACTGCACTCTGTTCTGTTAATTCGTCTCACAGAGTTACAGCTTTCCCTTCAAGAAGCCTTTCGCTAATGATGTTCTTTTGAAATATGAAAAGTGATATTTGGAATCCCGTAGAGGGCAATGGTAAAAAAGGAAATATCTTCAGTTGAAAACTGAAAAGAAGCTTGCTGACAATCTGCACCCTGTTCTGTTAATTCATCTCACAGAGTTACAGCCTTCCCATCAAGAATCCTTTCGCTAAGACTGTTCTTGTGGAATTTGAAGAGTGATATTTGGTAGCCCTTACAGGGCAATGGTGGAAAAGGAAATATCTTAAGTTAAAAAGTGAAAAGAAGCTTTCTGACAAACTGCACTCTGTTCTGTTAATGTATCTCACGGAGTTATATCTTTCCCCTCAAGAAGCCTTACGCTGAGACTGTTCTTTTGGAATTTGAAGACTGATATTTGGAATCACATAGAGGGCAATGGTGTAAAAGGAAATATCCTCAGTTAAAAACTGAAAAGAAGCTTTCTGACACACTGCACTCTATTCTGTTAATTCATCTCACGGAGTTACAGCTTTCCCCACAAGAAGCCTTTCGCTAAGACTGCTCTTTTGGAATTTGAAGATTGATTTTTTGAAGCCAACAGAGGGCAATGGTGAAAAAGGAAACATCGACAGTTTAAAACTGGAAAGAAGCTTTCTGAGAAACTGCTTTGTGTTCTGTGAATTCATCTCACAGAGTTACAGCTTTCCCCTCAAGAAGCCTTTAGCTAAGACTGTTCTTGTGGAATTTGAAGAGTGATATTTGGAAGCCCATAGAGGGCAATGGGGAAAAAGGAAACATCTTCAGTTTAAAACTGGAAAGAAGCTTTCTGAGATACTGCCCTCTGTTCTGTTAATTCATCTCACAGAGTTATATCTTTCCCCTCAAGAAGCCGTTCGCTAAGAATGTTCTTGTGGAATTTGCAAAGTGATATTTGGAAGCCCATAGAGGGCTATGGTGAAAAAGGAAATATCTTCAGTTAAAAACTGGAAAGAAGCTTTCTGAGAAAGTGCACTCTGTTCTGTTAATTCGTCTCACAGAGTTACAGCTTTCCCCTCAAGAATCCATTCGCTAAGACTGTTCTTCTGGAATTTGCAAAGCGATATTTGGGAGCCCATAGAGTGACTATGGTGAAAAATAAATATCTTCAGTTAAAAAATGGAAAGAAGCTTTCTGACAAAATGCTTTGTGTTCTGTTAATTCATCTCACAGAGTTACAGCTTTCCCTTCAAGAAGCCTTCCCAAGGAAATATCTTCCGTTAAAAATTGGAAAGAAGCTTTCTGAGAAACTGCTTTTCGTTCTGTTAATTCATCTCACAGACTTACAGCTTTCCCTTCAAGAAGCCTTTCGCTAGGGCTGTTCTTCTGGAATTGGCAAAGTGATATTTGGAAGCAAATAGAGGGCTGTGGTGAAAAAGGAAATATCTTCCATAAAACACTGGAAAGAAGCTTTCTGAGAAACTGCTTTGTGTTCTGTTAATTCATCTCACAGAGTTACAGCTTTCCCTTCAAAAAGCCTTTCGCTAAGGCTGTTCTTGTGGAATTTGTAAAGTGATATTTGGATGCCCATAGAGGGCTCCGGTGATAAAGGAAATATCTTCCGTTAAAAACTGGAAAGAAGCTTTCTGAGAAACTGCTTCGTGTTCTGTTAATTCATCTCACTGAGTTACAGCTTTCCCTTCAAGAAGGCTTTCGCTAAGGCTGTTCTTGTGGAATTTGCAAAGTAATATTTGGAAGCCCATAGAGGGTTATGGTGAAAAAGGAAATATCTTCAGTTAAAAACTGGAAAGAAGCTGTCTGAGATACTGCTATGTGTTCTGTTAATTCATCTCACAGAGTTACAGCTTTCCCCTCAAGAATCCTTTCGCTAAGACTGTTCTTGTGGAATTTGGAAAGTGATATTTGCAAGCCCATAGAGGACTATGGTAAAAAAGGAAATATCTTCCGTTAAAAACTGGAAAGAAGCTTTCTGAGAAACTGCTTCGTGTTCTGTTAATTCATCTCACAGAGTTACAGCTTTCCCTTCAAGATGCCTTTCGCTAAGGCTGTTCTTGCGGAATTTGGAAAGTTATATTTGGAAGCCCATACAGGACTATGGTGAAAAAGGAAATATCCTAAGGTAAAAACTGAAAAGAAGCATTCGGAGAAACTGCTTTGTGTTCCGTTAATTCATCTCACAGACTTACAGCTTTCCCTTCAATAAGAATTTCGCTAAGGCTGTTCTTGTGGAATTTGCAAAGTGATATTTGGAAGCCCTTAGAGGGCTGTGGTGAAAAAGGAAATATCCTCCGTTAAAAACTGAAAAGAAGCTGTCTGAGAAACTGCTTTGTGTTCTCTTATTTCATCTCACAGATTTACAACATTCCCCTGAAGAAACCTTTCGCTAAGACTGTTCTTGTGCAATATGCAAAGTGACATTTGGAAGCCAAAAGAGGGCTACGGTGAAAAAGGAAATATCCTAAGTTAAAAACTGAAAAGAAGCATTCTGAGAAACTGCTTTGTGTTCTGTTAATTCATGTCACAGAGTTACAGCTTTCCTTTCAAGAAGACTTACGCTAAGGCTGTTCTTGTGGAATTGGCAAAGTGATATTTGGAAGCCCATGGAGGGCTATGGTGAAAAAGGAAATATCTTCCGTTAAATACTGTAAAGAAGATTTCTGAGACACTGCTTTGTGCTCTGTTAATTCATCTCACGGAGTTACAACTTTCCCTTCAAGAAGCCTTTCGCTAAGGCTGTTCCTATGAAGTTAGCAAAGTGATATTTGGAAGCCCATAGATTACTATGGTGAAAAAGGAAATATCTTCCGTAAAAAAGTGGAAAAAAGCCTTCTGAGAAACTGCTTTGTGATCTGTTAATTCATCTCACAGAGTTACAGCTTTCCCTACAAGAAGCCTTCCGCTAAGGCTGTTCTTGTAAAATTGGCAAAGTGATATATGGAAGCCCGTAGTGGGCTATGGTGAAAAGGAAATATGTTCAGTTAAAAAATGGAAAGTAGCTTTCTAAGAAACTGCTTTGTGTTCTGTTAATTCATCTAACAGAGTTACAGCTTTCCCCTCAAGAAACCTTCCGCTAAGACTGTCCTTTTGGAATTTGCAAAGTGATATTTGGAAGCACATAGAAGGCTATGGTGAAAAAGGAAATATCTTTTGTTAAAAACTGGAAAGAAGCTTTCTGTGAAACTACTTTGTGTTCTGTTAATTCATTTCACAGAGTTACAGCTTTTCCTTCAAAAAGCCTTTCGCTGAGACTATTCTTGTGGAATATGCAAAGTGATATTAGGAATCCCATAGAGGGCTATGGTGAAAAAGTAAATATCTTCCGTTAAAAACTGGAAAGAAGCTTTGTTTGAATCTACTTTGTGTTCTGTTAATTTATCTCACAGAGTTACAGCTTTCCACACAAGAAGCCTTTCGCTAAGACTGTTCTTGTGGAATTGGCAAAGTGATATTTGGAAGCCCATAGAAGGCTGTGGTGAAAAAGGAAATATCTTCCGTTAAAAACTGGAAAGAAGGTTTCTGAGAAACTGCTTTGTGTTCTGTTAATTCATCTCACAGAGATACAGCTATCCCTTCAAGCAGCCTTTTGCTAAGGCTGTTCTTGTGGAATTTAGAAAGTGATATTTTGAAGCCCACAGAGGGCTATGGTGAAAAAGGAAATGTGTTCTGGTAAAAACTGTAAGGAAGCTTTCTGGAAAACTGCTTTGTGTTCTGTTAATTCATGTCAGAGAGTTACAGCTTTTGCCTCCAAAAGCCTATCGCTAAGACTGTTGTTTTGGAATGTACAAAGTGATATTTGGGAGCACATAGAGGGCTATGGTGAAAAAGGAATTATCTTCCGTTAAAAACTGGAAGGAAGCTTTGTGAAAAACTGCTTTGTGTTCTGTTAATTCAACCCACAGAGTTACAGCTTTCCCCTCAAGTAGCCTTTTGCTAACACTGTATTTGTGGAATTTGCAAAGAGATATTTGGAAGCCCATAGAGGGCTATGGTGAAAAAGAAAATATCTTTCGTAAAAAACTGGAAAGAAGCTTTCTTAGAAACTGTTTGTGTTCTCTTAATTCATCTCATAGAGTTACAGCTTTCTCTTCAAGAAGGCTTTCGCTAAGGCTGTTCTTGTGGAATTTGGAAAATGATACTTGGAAGCCCATAGAGGGCTATGGTGAAAAAGAAAATATCTTCAGTTAAAAACAGGAGAGAAGCTGTCTGAGAAACTGCTTTGTGTTCTGTTAATTTATCTCACAGAGTTACAGCTTTCCCCTCAAGAAGCTTTTCGCTAAGGCTGTTCTTGCGGAATTTGCAAAGTGATATTCGGAAGCCCTTAAAGTACTATGGTGAAAAAGTAATTATCTTCAGTTAAAAACTGGAAAGAAGCTTTCTGAGAAACTGCTTTGTTTTCTGTTAATTCATCTCACAGAATTACAGCTTTCCCATCAAGAAGCCTTTCGCTAAGACTGTTCTTGTGGAATTTGCAAAGTGATATTTGTAAGCCCTTAGAGGGCGATGGTGAAAAATTAAATATCTTCCGTTAAAAACTGTAAAGAAGCTTTCTGAGAAACTGCTTTGTTTTCTGTTAATTCATGTCACAGTGTTACAGCTTTCCCCTCAAGAAGACTTTCCGTAAGACTGCTCTTGTGGAATTTGCAATGTGATATTTGGAACCCCATAGAGGGCTGTAGTGAAAAAAGAAAAATCTTCCGTTAAAAAATGGAAAGAAGCTTTCTGAGAAATGGCTTTGTGTTCTATTAATTCATCTCGCAGAGTTACAGCTGTCCCTTCAAGAAGCCTTTCGCTAAGGCTGTTCTTGTGGAATTTGCAAAGTGATATTTGGAAGCCCATAGAAGGCTATGGTGAAAAAGGAAATACCTTCAATTAAAAACTGGAAAGAAGCTTTCTGAGAGACTCCTTTTTATTTGTTAATTCATTTCACAGAGTTACAGCTTTCGCTTCAAGAAGTCTTTCACTAAGTCTGTTCTTGTGGAATTTGCAAAGTGATATTTGGAAGCCCATAGAGGACTATGGTGAAAAAGGAAATACCTTCCTTTAGAAACTGGAAAGAAGATTTCTGAGAAACTTCTTTGTGTCCTGTTAATTCAACTCACAGTGTTACAGCTTTCCCCTCCAGAAATCTTTCACTAAGACTGTTCTTGTGGAATTTGCATAGTGATATTTGGAAGCCCGTAGAAGGCTATGGTGAAAAAGGATATATCTTCCGTTAAAAACTGGAAAGAAGATTTCTGAGAAACTGCTTTGTGTTTTCTTAATTCATCTCACAGAGTTACAACCTTCCCCTCCAGAAGCCGTCTGCAAAGACTGTTCTTCTGGAAATTGTAAAGTGATATTTGGAAGCAAATAGAGGGCTACGGTGAACAAGGAAATATGTTCCGTTAAAAACTGGAAAGAAGATTTCTGAGAAACTGCTTTGTGTTCTGTTAATTCATCTCTCAGAGTTACAGCATTTTCCTCCAGAAGCGCTTCGCTAAGACTGTTCTTGTGGAATTTGCAAAGTGATATCTGGAAACCCATAGAGGGCTAAGGTGAAAAAGGAAATTACCTAAGAAAAAAAACTGTAAAGAAGCTTTCTCGGAAACTGCTTTGTGTTCTGTTAATTCATCTCACAGATTTTCAGCTTTCTTCTCAAAAAGCCGTTCACTAAGACTGTTCTTGTGGAATTTTCAAAGTGATATTTTGAAGACGATAGAGGGCTGTGATGAAAAAGGAAATAGCCTCAGATAAAATCTGAAAAGAAGCTTTCTGAGAAACTACTTTGTGTTCTGTTAATTCATCTCAGAGAATTACAGCTTTTCCCTCAAGAAGCCTTACGCTAAGGCTGTTGTTGTGGAATTTGCAAAGTGATATTTGGAAGCCCATACAGCGCTATGGTGAAAAAGGAAATATCTTCCGTTAAAAAGTGGAAAGAAGCTTTCTGAGAAACTGCTTTGTGTTCTGTTATTTCATCTTACAGGGTTAAAGCTTTGCCTTCCAGAAGCCTTTCGCTAAGACTGTTGCTGTGGGATTTGCAAAGTGATATTTGGAAGCCCATAGAAGGCTATGGTGAAAATGGAAATATCCTAAGATAAAAACTGAAAAGAAGCTTTCTGAGAAAATGCTGTGTGTTCTGCTCGTTCATCTCACAGAATTACAGCCTTCCCCTCAATAATTCGTTCACTAAGACTGTTCTTGTGAAATTTCCAAAGTGATATTTGGAAGCCCATAGAGAGCTATGGTGAAAAAGGAAATATCTTCCATTAAAAACTGGAAAGAAGCATTCTGAGAAATTGCCGTGTGTTTTGTTGATACATCTCTACGAGTTACAGCTTTCCCCTCAAGGAGCCTTTCGATAAGACTGTTCTTGTGAAATTTGCAAAGTGATATTTGGAAGCCCATAGAGGGCTGTGGTGAAAAAGGAAATATCTTCAGTTAAAATCTGGAAAGAAGCTTTCTGAGAAACTGTTTGTGTTCTGTTAATTCATCTCACAGAGTTACAGCTTTCCCCTGAAGAATCTTTTGGCTAAGACTGTTCTTGTGGGATTTGCAAAGTGATATTTGGAAGCCCATAGAGGGCTGTGGTGAAAAAGGAAATATCTTCAATTAAAAACTGGAAAGAAGCTTTCTGAGAGACTCCTTTGTATTTGTTAATTCATTTCACAGAGTTACAGCTTTCGCTTCAAAAGTCTTTCACAAAGACTATTCTTGTGGAATTTGCAAAGTGATATTTGGAAGCCCAGAGTGGGCTATGGTGCAATAGGAAATATCTACCGTTAAAAACTGGAAAGAAGATTTCTGAGAAACTGCTTTGTGTTCTGTTAATTCATCTCACAGAGTTACAGCTTTCCCCTCCAGAAGTCTTTCGCTAAGATTGTTCTTGTGGAATTTGCATAGTGATATTTGCAAGCCCGTAGAGGGCTATGGTGAAAAAGGATATATCTTCCGTTAAAAACTGGAAAGAAGATTTCTGAGAAACTGCACTCTGTTCTGTTAATTCGTCTCACAGAGTTACAGCTTTCCCTTCAAGAAGCCTTTCGCTAATGATGTTCTTTTGAAATATGAAAAGTGATATTTGGAATCCCGTAGAGGGCAATGGTAAAAAAGGAAATATCTTCAGTTGAAAACTGAAAAGAAGCTTGCTGACAATCTGCACCCTGTTCTGTTAATTCATCTCACAGAGTTACAGCCTTCCCATCAAGAATCCTTTCGCTAAGACTGTTCTTGTGGAATTTGAAGAGTGATATTTGGTAGCCCTTACAGGGCAATGGTGGAAAAGGAAATATCTTAAGTTAAAAAGTGAAAAGAAGCTTTCTGACAAACTGCACTCTGTTCTGTTAATGTATCTCACGGAGTTATATCTTTCCCCTCAAGAAGCCTTACGCTGAGACTGTTCTTTTGGAATTTGAAGACTGATATTTGGAATCACATAGAGGGCAATGGTGTAAAAGGAAATATCCTCAGTTAAAAACTGAAAAGAAGCTTTCTGACACACTGCACTCTATTCTGTTAATTCATCTCACGGAGTTACAGCTTTCCCCACAAGAAGCCTTTCGCTAAGACTGCTCTTTTGGAATTTGAAGATTGATTTTTTGAAGCCAACAGAGGGCAATGGTGAAAAAGGAAACATCGACAGTTTAAAACTGGAAAGAAGCTTTCTGAGAAACTGCTTTGTGTTCTGTGAATTCATCTCACAGAGTTACAGCTTTCCCCTCAAGAAGCCTTTAGCTAAGACTGTTCTTGTGGAATTTGAAGAGTGATATTTGGAAGCCCATAGAGGGCAATGGGGAAAAAGGAAACATCTTCAGTTTAAAACTGGAAAGAAGCTTTCTGAGATACTGCCCTCTGTTCTGTTAATTCATCTCACAGAGTTATATCTTTCCCCTCAAGAAGCCGTTCGCTAAGAATGTTCTTGTGGAATTTGCAAAGTGATATTTGGAAGCCCATAGAGGGCTATGGTGAAAAAGGAAATATCTTCAGTTAAAAACTGGAAAGAAGCTTTCTGAGAAAGTGCACTCTGTTCTGTTAATTCGTCTCACAGAGTTACAGCTTTCCCCTCAAGAATCCATTCGCTAAGACTGTTCTTCTGGAATTTGCAAAGCGATATTTGGGAGCCCATAGAGTGACTATGGTGAAAAATAAATATCTTCAGTTAAAAAATGGAAAGAAGCTTTCTGACAAAATGCTTTGTGTTCTGTTAATTCATCTCACAGAGTTACAGCTTTCCCTTCAAGAAGCCTTCCCAAGGAAATATCTTCCGTTAAAAATTGGAAAGAAGCTTTCTGAGAAACTGCTTTTCGTTCTGTTAATTCATCTCACAGACTTACAGCTTTCCCTTCAAGAAGCCTTTCGCTAGGGCTGTTCTTCTGGAATTGGCAAAGTGATATTTGGAAGCAAATAGAGGGCTGTGGTGAAAAAGGAAATATCTTCCATAAAACACTGGAAAGAAGCTTTCTGAGAAACTGCTTTGTGTTCTGTTAATTCATCTCACAGAGTTACAGCTTTCCCTTCAAAAAGCCTTTCGCTAAGGCTGTTCTTGTGGAATTTGTAAAGTGATATTTGGATGCCCATAGAGGGCTCCGGTGATAAAGGAAATATCTTCCGTTAAAAACTGGAAAGAAGCTTTCTGAGAAACTGCTTCGTGTTCTGTTAATTCATCTCACTGAGTTACAGCTTTCCCTTCAAGAAGGCTTTCGCTAAGGCTGTTCTTGTGGAATTTGCAAAGTAATATTTGGAAGCCCATAGAGGGTTATGGTGAAAAAGGAAATATCTTCAGTTAAAAACTGGAAAGAAGCTGTCTGAGATACTGCTATGTGTTCTGTTAATTCATCTCACAGAGTTACAGCTTTCCCCTCAAGAATCCTTTCGCTAAGACTGTTCTTGTGGAATTTGGAAAGTGATATTTGCAAGCCCATAGAGGACTATGGTAAAAAAGGAAATATCTTCCGTTAAAAACTGGAAAGAAGCTTTCTGAGAAACTGCTTCGTGTTCTGTTAATTCATCTCACAGAGTTACAGCTTTCCCTTCAAGATGCCTTTCGCTAAGGCTGTTCTTGCGGAATTTGGAAAGTTATATTTGGAAGCCCATACAGGACTATGGTGAAAAAGGAAATATCCTAAGGTAAAAACTGAAAAGAAGCATTCGGAGAAACTGCTTTGTGTTCCGTTAATTCATCTCACAGACTTACAGCTTTCCCTTCAATAAGAATTTCGCTAAGGCTGTTCTTGTGGAATTTGCAAAGTGATATTTGGAAGCCCTTAGAGGGCTGTGGTGAAAAAGGAAATATCCTCCGTTAAAAACTGAAAAGAAGCTGTCTGAGAAACTGCTTTGTGTTCTCTTATTTCATCTCACAGATTTACAACATTCCCCTGAAGAAACCTTTCGCTAAGACTGTTCTTGTGCAATATGCAAAGTGACATTTGGAAGCCAAAAGAGGGCTACGGTGAAAAAGGAAATATCCTAAGTTAAAAACTGAAAAGAAGCATTCTGAGAAACTGCTTTGTGTTCTGTTAATTCATGTCACAGAGTTACAGCTTTCCTTTCAAGAAGACTTACGCTAAGGCTGTTCTTGTGGAATTGGCAAAGTGATATTTGGAAGCCCATGGAGGGCTATGGTGAAAAAGGAAATATCTTCCGTTAAATACTGTAAAGAAGATTTCTGAGACACTGCTTTGTGCTCTGTTAATTCATCTCACGGAGTTACAACTTTCCCTTCAAGAAGCCTTTCGCTAAGGCTGTTCCTATGAAGTTAGCAAAGTGATATTTGGAAGCCCATAGATTACTATGGTGAAAAAGGAAATATCTTCCGTAAAAAAGTGGAAAAAAGCCTTCTGAGAAACTGCTTTGTGATCTGTTAATTCATCTCACAGAGTTACAGCTTTCCCTACAAGAAGCCTTCCGCTAAGGCTGTTCTTGTAAAATTGGCAAAGTGATATATGGAAGCCCGTAGTGGGCTATGGTGAAAAGGAAATATGTTCAGTTAAAAAATGGAAAGTAGCTTTCTAAGAAACTGCTTTGTGTTCTGTTAATTCATCTAACAGAGTTACAGCTTTCCCCTCAAGAAACCTTCCGCTAAGACTGTCCTTTTGGAATTTGCAAAGTGATATTTGGAAGCACATAGAAGGCTATGGTGAAAAAGGAAATATCTTTTGTTAAAAACTGGAAAGAAGCTTTCTGTGAAACTACTTTGTGTTCTGTTAATTCATTTCACAGAGTTACAGCTTTTCCTTCAAAAAGCCTTTCGCTGAGACTATTCTTGTGGAATATGCAAAGTGATATTAGGAATCCCATAGAGGGCTATGGTGAAAAAGTAAATATCTTCCGTTAAAAACTGGAAAGAAGCTTTGTTTGAATCTACTTTGTGTTCTGTTAATTTATCTCACAGAGTTACAGCTTTCCACACAAGAAGCCTTTCGCTAAGACTGTTCTTGTGGAATTGGCAAAGTGATATTTGGAAGCCCATAGAAGGCTGTGGTGAAAAAGGAAATATCTTCCGTTAAAAACTGGAAAGAAGGTTTCTGAGAAACTGCTTTGTGTTCTGTTAATTCATCTCACAGAGATACAGCTATCCCTTCAAGCAGCCTTTTGCTAAGGCTGTTCTTGTGGAATTTAGAAAGTGATATTTTGAAGCCCACAGAGGGCTATGGTGAAAAAGGAAATGTGTTCTGGTAAAAACTGTAAGGAAGCTTTCTGGAAAACTGCTTTGTGTTCTGTTAATTCATGTCAGAGAGTTACAGCTTTTGCCTCCAAAAGCCTATCGCTAAGACTGTTGTTTTGGAATGTACAAAGTGATATTTGGGAGCACATAGAGGGCTATGGTGAAAAAGGAATTATCTTCCGTTAAAAACTGGAAGGAAGCTTTGTGAAAAACTGCTTTGTGTTCTGTTAATTCAACCCACAGAGTTACAGCTTTCCCCTCAAGTAGCCTTTTGCTAACACTGTATTTGTGGAATTTGCAAAGAGATATTTGGAAGCCCATAGAGGGCTATGGTGAAAAAGAAAATATCTTTCGTAAAAAACTGGAAAGAAGCTTTCTTAGAAACTGTTTGTGTTCTCTTAATTCATCTCATAGAGTTACAGCTTTCTCTTCAAGAAGGCTTTCGCTAAGGCTGTTCTTGTGGAATTTGGAAAATGATACTTGGAAGCCCATAGAGGGCTATGGTGAAAAAGAAAATATCTTCAGTTAAAAACAGGAGAGAAGCTGTCTGAGAAACTGCTTTGTGTTCTGTTAATTTATCTCACAGAGTTACAGCTTTCCCCTCAAGAAGCTTTTCGCTAAGGCTGTTCTTGCGGAATTTGCAAAGTGATATTCGGAAGCCCTTAAAGTACTATGGTGAAAAAGTAATTATCTTCAGTTAAAAACTGGAAAGAAGCTTTCTGAGAAACTGCTTTGTTTTCTGTTAATTCATCTCACAGAATTACAGCTTTCCCATCAAGAAGCCTTTCGCTAAGACTGTTCTTGTGGAATTTGCAAAGTGATATTTGTAAGCCCTTAGAGGGCGATGGTGAAAAATTAAATATCTTCCGTTAAAAACTGTAAAGAAGCTTTCTGAGAAACTGCTTTGTTTTCTGTTAATTCATGTCACAGTGTTACAGCTTTCCCCTCAAGAAGACTTTCCGTAAGACTGCTCTTGTGGAATTTGCAATGTGATATTTGGAACCCCATAGAGGGCTGTAGTGAAAAAAGAAAAATCTTCCGTTAAAAAATGGAAAGAAGCTTTCTGAGAAATGGCTTTGTGTTCTATTAATTCATCTCGCAGAGTTACAGCTGTCCCTTCAAGAAGCCTTTCGCTAAGGCTGTTCTTGTGGAATTTGCAAAGTGATATTTGGTAGCCCATAGAGGGCTACGGTGAAAAAGAAAATATCTTCAGTTAAAAACAGGAAAGAAGCTGTCTGAGAAACTGCTTTGTGTTCTGTTATTTCGTCTCACAGAGTTACAGCTTTCCCCTTAAGAAACCTTTCGCTAAGGCTGTTCTTGAGGAATTTGCAAACTGATTTTCGGAGCCCATAGAGGGCTTTGGTGAAAAAGGAAATATCTTCCGTTAAAAACGGGAAAGAAGTTTTCTGAGTTACAGCTTTCCCTTCAAGAAGCCTTTCGCTAAGGCTGTTCTTGTGGAATTGGCAAAGTGATATTTGGAAGCCCATAGAGGGCTTTGGTGAAAAAGGAAATATCTTCAGTTAAAAACTGGAAAGAAGCTGTCTGAGAAACTGCTTTGTGTTGTTTTAATTCATCTCACAGAGTTACAGCTTTCCCGTCAAGAAGAGTTTTGCTAAGACTGTTCTTGTGGTATTGGAAAAGTGATATTTGGAAGCCGATAGAGGGCTACGGTGTAAAAGTAAATATCTTCCGTTAAATACTGGAAAGAAAGTTTCTGAGAAACTATTTTGTGTTCTGCTAATTCATGTCACAGAGTTATTGCTTTCCCCTCAAGAAGCCTTTCGCTAAGACTGTTCTTGTGGAATTTGCAAACTGATATTTGGAAGCCCATAGAGGGCTTTGGTGAAAAAGGAAATATCTTCCGTTAAAAACTGGAAAGATGCTTTCTGAGAAACTGCTTTGTTTTCTGTTAATTCATCTCACTGAGTTACTGCTTTCCTCTCAAGAAGCCTTTCGCTAAGACTGTTCTTCTGGAATTTTCAAAGTGATATTTGGAAGCCGATAGAGGGCTATGGCGAAAAAGGAAATATCTTCCGCTTAAAACTGGAAAGAAGCTTTCTGAGAAACTGCTCTGTGTACTGTTAATTCATCTCATAGAGTTACTGTTTTCCCAGGAAGAAGCCTTTTGCTAAGTCTGTTCTTGTGGATTTTGCAAAGTGATATATGGAAGACCATACAGGGCTATGGTGAAAAAGGAAATATCCTCCGTAAAAAACTGGAAAGAAGCTTCCTGAGAAACTGCTTTGTGTTCGGTTAATTCTTCTCACAGAGTTACAGCTTTCCCATCAAAAGCCTCTCGCTATGATTGTTCTTGTGGAATTTGCAAAGTGATATTTGGAAGCAAATAGGGGGCTATGGTGAAAAAGGAAATATCTTCCATTAAATACTGGAAAGAAGCTTTCAGAGAAACTGCTTTGTGTTCTGTTAATACATCTCACCAAGTTACAGCTTTCCCCTCAAGAAGCTGTTGGCTAAGACTGTTCTATTGGAATCTGCAAAGTGATATTTGGAAGCCCATAGAGAGCTATGGTGAAAAAGGAAATATCTTCCGTTAAAAACTGGAAAGAAGTTTTCTTAGAAATTGCTTTGTGTTCTGTTAATTCATCTCACAGAGTTACAGCTTTCCCCTACAGAAACCTTTCCCTAAGACTGTTCTTCTAGAATTTGCAAAGTGATATTTGGAAGCCCATAGATGGCTATTGTGAAAAAGGAAATATCGTCCGTTAAAAACTGGAAAGAAGCTTTCTGAGAAACTGCTTTGTGTTCTGTTAATTAGTCTCACAGAGCTAAAGATTTCCCCTCAAGAAGCCTTTCGCTAAGACTGTTGTTGTGGAATTTGCAAAGTGATATTTGGAAGCAAATAGTGGGCTATGGTGAAAAAGGAAATATCTTCCTTTAAAAAGTGGAAAGAAACTTTCTGAGAACCTGCTTTGTGTTCTATTAAATCATCTCACAGAATTACAGCTTTCTCGTCAAGAAGCCTTTTGCTAAGACTGTTCTTGTGGAATTTGGAAAGTGATATTTGGAAGCCCATAGAGGGCTATGGTGAAAAAGGAAATAGCTTCCGTTAAAAAGTGGAAAGAAGCTTTCTGAGAGACTGCTTTGTGTTCTATTAAATCATCTCACAGAGTTACACGTTTCCCCTCAAGAAGCCTTTCGCTAAGCCTGTTCTTGTGGAATTGGCAAAGTGATATTTAGAAGCCCATAGAGTGACTATGGTGAAAAATAAATATCTTCAGTTAAAAAATGGAAAGAAGCTTTCTGACAAAATGCTTTGTGTTCTGTTAATTAATCTCACAGAGTTACAGCTTTCCCTTCAAGAAGCCTTCCGCAAAGACTATTCTTGTGGAATTTTCAAAGAAATATTTTGAAGACCCTAGACGGCTATGGTGAAGAAGGAAGTATCTTCCGTTAAAAATTGGAAAGAAGCTTTCTGAGAAACTGCTTTTTGTTCTGTTAATTCATCTCACAGACTTACAGCTTTCCCTTCAAGAAGCCTTTCGCTAAGGCTGTTCTTCTGGAATTGGCAAAGTGATATTTGGAAGCAAATAGAGGGCTGTGGTGAAAAAGAAAATATCTTCCATAAAACACTGGAAAGAAGCTTTCTGAGAAACTGCTTTGTATTCTGTTAATTCATCTCACAGAGTTACAGCTTTCCCTTCAAAAAGCCTTTCGCTAAGGCTGTTCTTGTGGAATTTGTAAAGTGATATTTGGATGCCCATAGAGGGCTACGGTGAAAAAGGAAATATCTTCCGTTAAAAACTGGAAAGAAGCTTTCTGAGAAACTGCTTCGTGTTCTGTTAATTCATCTCACTGAGTTACAGATTTCCCCTCAAGAAGAATTTCGCTAAGACTGTTTTTGTGGAATTTGCAAAGTGATATTTAGAAGTCCATAGAGGGCTATGGTGAAAAAGGAAATATCCTAAGTTTAAAACTGAAAAGAAACATTCGGAGAAACTGCTTTGTGTTCTGTTAATTCATCTCACAGTGTTACATCTTTCCCTTCAAGAAGCCTTTATCTAAGGCTCTTCTTGTGGAATTTACAAAGTGATATTTGGAAGCCCATAGAGGGCTCTGGTGAAAAAGGAAATATCTTCCGGAAAAACTGGAAAGAAACTTTCTGAGAAACTGCTTTGTATTCTGTTAACTCATCTCACAGAGTTACAGGTTTCCCTTCAAGAAGCGTTTCGCTAAGGCTGTTCTTTTGTAATTTGGTAACTGATATTTGGAAGCCCATAGAGGGCTACGGTGAAAAAGGAAATTACCTAAGATAAAAACTGTAAAGAACCTTTCTGAGAAACTGCTTTGTGTTCTGTTAATTCATCTCACAGAGTTACAGCTTCCTTCTCAAGAAGCCTTTCACTAAGACTGTTCTTGTGGAATTTGCAAAGTGATAGTTGGAAGCCGAGATAGGGCTGTGGTGAAAAACGAAATAGCTTAAGTTAAAATCTGAAGAGAAGATGTCTGAGAAACTACTTTGTGTTCTGTTAATTCAACTCACAGAATTACAGCTTTCCCCTCAAGAAGCCTTACGCTAAGGCTGTTTTTGTGGAATTTGCAAAGTGATATTGGAAGCCCATGCAGGGCTGTGGTGAAAAAGGAAATATCTTCAGTTAAAAACTGGAAAGAAACTTTCCGAGAAACTACTTTGTGTTCTGTTAATTCATCTCAAAGGGTTACAGCTTTCCCCTGAAGAAGCCTTTCCCTAAGACTGTTCTTGTGGAATATGCAAAGTGATATTTGGAAGACCATAGAAGGCTATGTTGAAAATAGAAATATCCTAAGATGAAAATCGAAAAAAAGCTTTCTGAAAACTTCTTTGTGTTCTGTTAGTTCACCTCACAGAGTTACAGCTTTCCCTTCAACAAGTCGTTCACTAAGACTGTTTTTGTGAAATTTGAAAAGTGATATTTGGAAGCCGATAGAGGGCTATGGTGTAAAAGGAAATATCTTCCGTTAAAATCTGGAGAGAAGCTTTCTGAGAAACTGCCGTGTGTTCTGCTAATACATCTCACCAAGTTACAGCTTTCCCCAAAAGAAGTCTTTGGCTACGACTGTTCTTGTGGGATTTGGAAAGTGATATTTGGAAGCCCACAGGGGGCTTTGGTGAAAAATTAAATATCTTCAGTTAAAAAATGATAAGAAGCTTTCTGAGAAACTGCCTTGTGTTCCGTTAATTCATGTCAGAGAGTTACAGCTTTCCCCTCAAGAGAACTTTAGCTAAGGCTGTTGTTGTGGAAACTGAAAATTGATATTTTGGAGCCCATAGAAGGCTACGGTGAAAAACGAAATATCTTCAGTTAAAAACTGAAAAGAAGCTTTCTGAGGAACTGCTTTGTGTTCTGTTAATTCATCTCACAGAGTTACAGCTTTCCCCTCAAGAAGCAGTTCGCTAAGACTCTTCTTGTGAAATTTGCAAAGTGATATTTGGAAGCCCATAGAGGGCTACGGTGAGAAAGGAAATATCCTAAGATAAAAACTGAAAAGAAGCTTTCTCAGAAACTGCTTAGTGTTCCGTTAATACATCTTACAGAGTTACAGCTTTACCCTCAAAAAGCCTTTCGCTAAGAATGTTCTTGTGGATTTTGCAAAGTGAAATTTGAAGCCCATAGAGGGGTACGGTGAAAAAGGAATATCTTCCATTATATCAGAATAGAAGCTTTATGAGAAACTATTTGTGTTCTGTTAATTCATCTCACAGAGTTACAGCTTTCCCCTGAAGAAGGCGTTCACTAAGACTGTTCTTGTGGAATTTCCAAAGTGATATTTGGAAGCCCCTAGAGGGCTATGGTGAAAAAGAAAATAGCCTAAGATAAAAACTGAAAAGAAGCTTTCTGAAAAACTGACTTGTGATCTGTTAATTCAACTCACAGAGTTACAGCTTTCCCCTCAATAAGCCTTTCACTAAAGCTGTTGTTGTGAAATTCGCAAAGTGATATTTGGAACCCCTAGAGGGCTATGGTGAAAAAGGAAATATCTTCAGTTAAAATCTGAAAGGAAGCTTCCTGAGAAACTGCTTTGTGTTCTGTTAATTCATCTCAAAGAGTTACAGCTTTCCCCTCAAGAAGCCTTTCGCTAAGACTGTTCTTGTGGAATTTGCAAAGTGATATTTGGAAGCCCTTAGAGGGCTGTGGTGAAAATGGAAATATCCTATGATAAAAACAGAAAAGAAGCTTTCTGAGAAACTGCTCTGTGTTCTGTTAGTTCATCTCACAGAGTTACAGCTAACCCCTCAGGAAGTCGTTCACTAAGACTGTTCTTATGAAATTTGCAAAGTGATATTTGGAAGACCATAGAGGGCTATGGTGAAAATGGAAATAACTTCCGTTTAAAACTGGAAAGAAGCTTTCTGAGAAACTGCCGTGTGTTCTGTTAATACATCGGACAGAATTTCAACTTTTCCCAAAGGAAATATTTCGCTAAGACAGTTCTTGTGGGATTTGCAAAGTGATATTTGGAAGTGCATAGAGCGCTACGGTGAGAAAGGAAATAACTCCAGTTAAAAACTGGAAAGAAGCTTTCTGTGAAACTGCTTTGTGTTCTGTTAATTCATCTCACAGAGTTACAGCTTTTCCCTCAAGAAGCCTGTCGCTAAGACTGTTCTTGTGGAATTTACAAATTGATATTTGTAAGCCCATAGGTGTTCATGGTGAAAAACGAAATATCTTCCGTTAAAAACTGGAAAGAAGCTTTCTGAGAAACTGCTTTGTGTTTTGTTAACTCATCTCACAGAGTTACAGCTTTCCCCTCAAGAAGCCTTTCG
>NW_027326955.1:0-25567 GCF_047675955.1 Chlorocebus sabaeus | reverse complement strand
AGGAAATATCTTCCGTTCAAAACTGGAAAGAAGCTTTCTGAGAAACTGCTTTGTGTTCTGTTAATTCATCTCACAGAGTTACATCTTTCCCTTCAAGAAGCCTTTCGCTAAGGCTGTTCTTGTGGAATTGGCAAATGGATATTTGGAAGCCCATAGAGGGCTATGGTGAAAATGGAAATATCTTCCGTTCAAAACTGGAAAGAAGCTTTCTGAGAAACTGCTCTGTGTTCTGTTAATTCATCTCACAGAGTTACATCTTTCCCTTCAAGAAGCCTTTCGCTAAGGCTGTTCTTGTGGAATTGGCAAAGGGATATTTGGAAGCCCATAGAGGTCTATGGTGAAAAAGGAAATAACTTCCGTTCAAAACTGGAAAGAAGCTTTCTGAGAAACTGCTCTGTGTTCTGTTAATTCATATCACAGTGTTACATCTTTCCCTTCAAGAAGCCTTTCGCTAAGGCTGTTCTTGTGCAATTGGCAAAGGGATATTTGGAAGCCCATAGAGGGCTATGGTGAAAAAGGAAATATCTTCCGTTCAAAACTGGAAAGAAGCTTTCTGAGAAACTGCTCTGTGTTCTGTTAATTCATATCACAGAGTTACATCTTTCCCTTGAAGAAGCCTTTCGCTAAGCCTGTTCTTGTGCAATTGGCAAAGGGATATTTGGAAGCCCATAGAGGGCTATGGTGAAAAAGGAAATATCTTCCGTTCAAAACTGGAAAGAAGCTTTCTGAGAAACTGCTCTGTGTTCTGTTAATTCATCTCACAGAGTTACATCTTTCCCTTCAAGAAGCCTTTCGCTAAGGCTGTTCTTGTGCAATTGGAAAGGGATATTTGGAAGCCCATAGAGGGCTATGGTGAAAAAGGAAATATCTTCCGTTCAAAACTGGAAAGAAGCTTTCTGAGAAACTGCTCTGTGTTCTGTTAATTCATCTCACAGATTTACATCTTTTCCTTGAAGAAGCCTTTCGCTAAGGCTGTTCTTGTGGGATTGGCAAAGGGATATTTGGAAGCCCATAGAGGGCTATGGTGAAAAAGGAAATATCTTCCGTTCAAAACTGGAAAGAAGCTTTCTGAGAAACTGCTCTGTGTTCTGGTAATTCAGCTCACAGAGTTACATCTTTCCCTTCAAGAAGCCTTTCGCTAAGTCTGTTCTTGTGGAATTGGCAAAGGGATATTTGGAAGCCCATAGAGGGCTATGGTGAAAAAGGAAATATCTTCCGTTCAAAAGTGGAAAGAAGCTTTCTGAGAAACTGCTCTGTGTTCTGTTAATTCATCTCACAGAGTTACATCTTTCCCTTGAAGAAGCCTTTCGCTAAGGCTGTTCTTGTGGAATTGGCAAAGGGATATTTGGAAGCCCATAGAGGGCTATGGTGGAAAAGGAAATATCTTCCGTTCAAAACTGGAAAGAAGCTTTCTGAGAAACTGCTCTGTGTTCTGTTAATTCATCTCACAGAGTTACATCTTTCCCTTCAAGAAGCCTTTCGCTAAGGCTGTTCTTGTGGAATTGGCAAAGGGATATTTGGAAGCCCATAGAGGTCTATGGTGAAAAAGGAAATAACTTCCGTTCAAAACTGGAAAGAAGCTTTCTGAGAAACTGCTCTGTGTTCTGTTAATTCATATCACAGTGTTACATCTTTCCCTTCAAGAAGCCTTTCGCTAAGGCTGTTCTTGTGCAATTGGCAAAGGGATATTTGGAAGCCCATAGAGGGCTATGGTGAAAAAGGAAATATCTTCCGTTCAAAACTGGAAAGAAGCTTTCTGAGAAACTGCTCTGTGTTCTGTTAATTCATATCACAGAGTTACATCTTTCCCTTGAAGAAGCCTTTCGCTAAGCCTGTTCTTGTGCAATTGGCAAAGGGATATTTGGAAGCCCATAGAGGGCTATGGTGAAAAAGGAAATATCTTCCGTTCAAAACTGGAAAGAAGCTTTCTGAGAAACTGCTCTGTGTTCTGTTAATTCATCTCACAGAGTTACATCTTTCCCTTCAAGAAGCCTTTCGCTAAGGCTGTTCTTGTGCAATTGGAAAGGGATATTTGGAAGCCCATAGAGGGCTATGGTGAAAAAGGAAATATCTTCCGTTCAAAACTGGAAAGAAGCTTTCTGAGAAACTGCTCTGTGTTCTGTTAATTCATCTCACAGATTTACATCTTTTCCTTGAAGAAGCCTTTCGCTAAGGCTGTTCTTGTGGGATTGGCAAAGGGATATTTGGAAGCCCATAGAGGGCTATGGTGAAAAAGGAAATATCTTCCGTTCAAAACTGGAAAGAAGCTTTCTGAGAAACTGCTCTGTGTTCTGGTAATTCAGCTCACAGAGTTACATCTTTCCCTTCAAGAAGCCTTTCGCTAAGTCTGTTCTTGTGGAATTGGCAAAGGGATATTTGGAAGCCCATAGAGGGCTATGGTGAAAAAGGAAATATCTTCCGTTCAAAAGTGGAAAGAAGCTTTCTGAGAAACTGCTCTGTGTTCTGTTAATTCATCTCACAGAGTTACATCTTTCCCTTGAAGAAGCCTTTCGCTAAGGCTGTTCTTGTGGAATTGGCAAAGGGATATTTGGAAGCCCATAGAGGGCTATGGTGGAAAAGGAAATATCTTCCGTTCAAAACTGGAAAGAAGCTTTCTGAGAAACTACTCTGTGTTCTGTTAATTCATCTCACAGAGTTACATCTTTCCCTTCAAGAAGCCTTTCGCTAAGGCTGTTCTTGTGCAATTGGCAAAGGGATATTTGGAAGCCCATAGAGGGCTATGGTGAAAAAGGAAATATCTTCCGTTCAAAACTGGAAAGAAGCTTTCTGAGAAACTGCTCTGTGTTCTGTTAATTCATCTCACAGAGTTACATCTTTCCCTTCAAGAAGCCTTTCGCTAAGGCTGTTCTTGTGCAATTGGCAAAGGGATATTTGGAAGCCCATAGAGGGCTATGGTGAAAAAGGAAATATCTTCCGTTCAAAACTGGAAAGAAGCTTTCTGAGAAACTGCTCTGTGTTCTGTTAATTCATATCACAGAGTTACATCTTTCCCTTGAAGAAGCTTTTCGCTAAGGCTGTTCTTGTGCAATGGGCAAAGGGATATTTGGAAGCCCATAGAGGGCTATGGTGAAAAAGGAAATATCTTCCGTTCAAAACTGGAAAGAAGCTTTCTGAGAAACTGCTCTGTGTTCTGTTAATTCATCTCACAGAGTTACATCTTTCCCTTCAAGAAGCCTTTCGCTAAGGCTGTTCTTGTGCAATTGGCAAAGGGATATTTGGAAGCCCATAGAAGGCTATGGTGAAAAAGGAAATATCTTCCGTTCAAAACTGGAAAGAAGCTTTCTGAGAAACTGCTCTGTGTTCTGTTAATTCATCTCACAGAGTTACATCTTTCCCTTCTAGAAGCCTTTTTCTAAGGCTGTTCTTGTGCAATTGGCAAAGGGATATTTAGAAGCCCATAGAGGGCTATGGTGAAAAAGGAAATATCTTCCGTTCAAAACTGGAAAGAAGCTTTCTGAGAAACTGCTCTGTGTTCTGTTAATTCATCTCACAGAGTTACATCTTTCCCTTGAAGAAGCCTTTCGCTAAGGCTGTTGTTGGGGAATTGGCAAAGGGATATTTGGAAGCCCATAGAGGGCTATGGTGAAAAAGGAAATATCTTCCGTTCAAAACTGGAAAGAAGCTTTCTGAGAAACTGCTCTGTGTTCTGTTAATTCATCTCACAGAGTTACATCTTTCCCTTCAAGAAGCCTTTCGCTAAGGCTGTTCTTGTGGAATTGGCAAAGGGATATTTGGAAGCCCATAGAGGGCTATGGTGAAAAAGGAAATATCTTCCGTTCAAAACTGGAAAGAAGCTTTCTGAGAAACTGCTCTGTGTTCTGTTAATTCATCTCACAGAGTTACATCTTTCCCTTGAAGAAGCCTTTCGCTAAGGCTGTTCTTGGGGAATTGGCAAAGGGATATTTGGAAGCCCATAGAGGGCTATGGTGAAAAAGGAAATATCTTCCGTTCAAAACTGGAAAGAAGCTTTCTGAGAAACTGCTCTGTGTTCTGTTAATTCATCTCACAGAGTTACATCTTTCCCTTCAAGAAGCCTTTCGCTAAGGCTGTTCTTGTGCAATTGGCAAAGGGATATTTGGAAGCCCATAGAGGGCTATGGTGAAAAAGGAAATATCTTCCGTTCAAAACTGGAAAGAAGCTTTCTGAGAAACTGCTCTGTGTTCTGTTAATTCATCTCACAGAGCTACATGTTTCCCTTGAAGAAGCCTTTCGCTAAGGCTGTTCTTGTGGAATTGGCAAAGGGATATTTGGAAGCCCATAGAGGGCTACGTTGATAAAGGAAATATCTTCCGTTCAAAACTGGAAAGAAGCTTTCTGAGAAACTGCTTTGCGTTCTGTTAATTCATCTCACAGTGTTACATCTTTCCCTTGAAGAAGCCTTTCGCTAAGGCTGTTCTTGTGGAATTGGCAAAGGGATATTTGGAAGCCCATAGAGGGCTATGGTGAAAAAGGAAATATCTTCCGTTCAAAACTGGAAAGAAGCTTTCTGACAAACTGCTCTGTGTTCTGTTAATTCATCTCACAGAGTTACATCTTTCCCTTCAAGAAGCCTTTCGCTAAGGCTGTTCTTGTGGAATTGGCAAAGGGATATTTGGAAGCCCATAGAGGGCTATGGTGAAAAAGGAAATATCTTCCGTTCAAAACTGGAAAGAAGCTTTCTGAGAAAGTGCTCTGTGTTCTGTTAATTCATCTCACAGAGTTACATCTTTCCCTTCAAGAAGCCTTTCGCTAAGGCTGTTGTTGGGGAATTGGCAAAGGGATATTTGGAAGCCCATAGAGGGCTATGGTGAAAAAGGAAATATCTTCCGTTCAAAACTGGAAAGAAGCTTTCTGAGAAACTGCTCTGTGTTCTGTTAATTCATCTCACAGAGTTACATCTTTCCCTTCAAGAAGCCTTTTTCTAAGTCTGTTCTTGTGCAATTGGCAAAGGGATATTTAGAAGCCCATAGAGGGCTATGGTGAAAAAGGAAATATCTTCCGTTCAAAACTGGAAAGAAGCTTTCTGAGAAACTGCTCTGTGTTCTGTTAATTCATCTCACAGAGTTACATCTTTCCCTTCAAGAAGCCTTTCGCTAAGGCTGTTCTTGTGGAATTGGCAAAGGGATATTTGGAAGCCCATAGAGGGCTATGGTGAAAAAGGAAATAACTTCCGTTCAAAACTGGAAAGAAGCTTTCTGAGAAACTGCTCTGTGTTCTGTTAATTCATCTCACAGAGTTACATCTTTCCCTTGAAGAAGCCTTTCGCTAAGGCTGTTCTTGGGGAATTGGCAAAGGGATATTTGGAAGCCCATAGAGGGCTATGGTGAAAAAGGAAATATCTTCCGTTCAAAACTGGAAAGAAGCTTTCTGAGAAACTGCTCTGTGTTCTGTTAATTCATCTCACAGAGTTACATCTTTCCCTTCAAGAAACCTTTCGCTAAGGCTGTTCTTGTGCAATTGGCAAAGGGATATTTGGAAGCCCATAGAGGGCTATGGTGAAAAAGGAAATATCTTCCGTTCAAAACTGGAAAGAAGCTTTCTGAGAAACTGCTCTGTGTTCTGTTAATTCATCTCACAGAGCTACATGTTTCCCTTGAAGAAGCCTTTCGCTAAGGCTGTTCTTGTGGAATTGGCAAAGTGATATTTGGAAGCCCATAGAGGGCTATGTTGATAAAGGAAATATCTTCCGTTCAAAACTGGAAAGAAGCTTTCTGAGAAACTGCTTTGCGTTCTGTTAATTCATCTCACAGTGTTACATCTTTCCCTTGAAGAAGCCTTTCGCTAAGGCTGTTCTTGTGGAATTGGCAAAGGGATATTTGGAAGCCCATAGAGGGCTATGGTGAAAAAGGAAATATCTTCCGTTCAAAACTGGAAAGAAGCTTTCTGACAAACTGCTCTGTGTTCTGTTAATTCATCTCACAGAGTTACATCTTTCCCTTCAAGAAGCCTTTCGCTAAGGCTGTTCTTGTGGAATTGGCAAAGGGATATTTGGAAGCCCATAGAGGGCTATGGTGAAAAAGGAAATATCTTCCGTTCAAAACTGGAAAGAAGCTTTCTGAGAAACTGCTCTGTGTTCTGTTAATTCATCTCACAGAGTTACATCTTTCCCTTCAAGAAGCCTTTCGCTAAGGCTGTTGTTGGGGAATTGGCAAAGGGATATTTGGAAGCCCATAGAGGGCTATGGTGAAAAAGGAAATATCTTCCGTTCAAAACTGGAAAGAAGCTTTCTGAGAAACTGCTCTGTGTTCTGTTAATTCATCTCACAGAGCGACATCTTTCCCTTGAAGAAGCCTTTCGCTAAGGCTGTTCTTGTGGAATTGGAAAAGGGATATTTGGAAGCCCATAGAGGGCTATGGTGAAAAAGGAAATATCTTCCGTTCAAAACTGGAAAGAAGCTTTCTGAGAAACTGCTTTGTGTTCTGTTAATTCATCTCACAGAGTTACATCTTTCCCTTCAAGAAGCCTTTCGCTAAGGCTGTTCTTGTGGAATTGGCAAATGGATATTTGGAAGCCCATAGAGGGCTATGGTGAAAATGGAAATATCTTCCGTTCAAAACTGGAAAGAAGCTTTCTAAGAAACTGCTCTGTGTTCTGTTAATTCATCTCACAGAGTTACATCTTTCCCTTCAAGAAGCCTTTCGCTAAGGCTGTTCTTGTGGAATTGGCAAAGGGATATTTGGAAGCCCATAGAGGTCTATGGTGAAAAAGGAAATAACTTCCGTTCAAAACTGGAAAGAAGCTTTCTGAGAAACTGCTCTGTGTTCTGTTAATTCATATCACAGTGTTACATCTTTCCCTTCAAGAAGCCTTTCGCTAAGGCTGTTCTTGTGCAATTGGCAAAGGGATATTTGGAAGCCCATAGAGGGCTATGGTGAAAAAGGAAATATCTTCCGTTCAAAACTGGAAAGAAGCTTTCTGAGAAACTGCTCTGTGTTCTGTTAATTCATATCACAGAGTTACATCTTTCCCTTGAAGAAGCCTTTCGCTAAGCCTGTTCTTGTGCAATTGGCAAAGGGATATTTGGAAGCCCATAGAGGGCTATGGTGAAAAAGGAAATATCTTCCGTTCAAAACTGGAAAGAAGCTTTCTGAGAAACTGCTCTGTGTTCTGTTAATTCATCTCACAGAGTTACATCTTTCCCTTCAAGAAGCCTTTCGCTAAGGCTGTTCTTGTGCAATTGGAAAGGGATATTTGGAAGCCCATAGAGGGCTATGGTGAAAAAGGAAATATCTTCCGTTCAAAACTGGAAAGAAGCTTTCTGAGAAACTGCTCTGTGTTCTGTTAATTCATCTCACAGATTTACATCTTTTCCTTGAAGAAGCCTTTCGCTAAGGCTGTTCTTGTGGGATTGGCAAAGGGATATTTGGAAGCCCATAGAGGGCTATGGTGAAAAAGGAAATATCTTCCGTTCAAAACTGGAAAGAAGCTTTCTGAGAAACTGCTCTGTGTTCTGGTAATTCAGCTCACAGAGTTACATCTTTCCCTTCAAGAAGCCTTTCGCTAAGTCTGTTCTTGTGGAATTGGCAAAGGGATATTTGGAAGCCCATAGAGGGCTATGGTGAAAAAGGAAATATCTTCCGTTCAAAAGTGGAAAGAAGCTTTCTGAGAAACTGCTCTGTGTTCTGTTAATTCATCTCACAGAGTTACATCTTTCCCTTGAAGAAGCCTTTCGCTAAGGCTGTTCTTGTGGAATTGGCAAAGGGATATTTGGAAGCCCATAGAGGGCTATGGTGGAAAAGGAAATATCTTCCGTTCAAAACTGGAAAGAAGCTTTCTGAGAAACTGCTCTGTGTTCTGTTAATTCATCTCACAGAGTTACATCTTTCCCTTCAAGAAGCCTTTCGCTAAGGCTGTTCTTGTGGAATTGGCAAAGGGATATTTGGAAGCCCATAGAGGTCTATGGTGAAAAAGGAAATAACTTCCGTTCAAAACTGGAAAGAAGCTTTCTGAGAAACTGCTCTGTGTTCTGTTAATTCATATCACAGTGTTACATCTTTCCCTTCAAGAAGCCTTTCGCTAAGGCTGTTCTTGTGCAATTGGCAAAGGAATATTTGGAAGCCCATAGAGGGCTATGGTGAAAAAGGAAATATCTTCCGTTCAAAACTGGAAAGAAGCTTTCTGAGAAACTGCTCTGTGTTCTGTTAATTCATATCACAGAGTTACATCTTTCCCTTGAAGAAGCCTTTCGCTAAGCCTGTTCTTGTGCAATTGGCAAAGGGATATTTGGAAGCCCATAGAGGGCTATGGTGAAAAAGGAAATATCTTCCGTTCAAAAGTGGAAAGAAGCTTTCTGAGAAACTGCTCTGTGTTCTGTTAATTCATCTCACAGAGTTACATCTTTCCCTTGAAGAAGCCTTTCGCTAAGGCTGTTCTTGTGGAATTGGCAAAGGGATATTTGGAAGCCCATAGAGGGCTATGGTGGAAAAGGAAATATCTTCCGTTCAAAACTGGAAAGAAGCTTTCTGAGAAACTACTCTGTGTTCTGTTAATTCATCTCACAGAGTTACATCTTTCCCTTCAAGAAGCCTTTCGCTAAGGCTGTTCTTGTGCAATTGGCAAAGGGATATTTGGAAGCCCATAGAGGGCTATGGTGAAAAAGGAAATATCTTCCGTTCAAAACTGGAAAGAAGCTTTCTGAGAAACTGCTCTGTGTTCTGTTAATTCATCTCACAGAGTTACATCTTTCCCTTCAAGAAGCCTTTCGCTAAGGCTGTTCTTGTGCAATTGGCAAAGGGATATTTGGAAGCCCATAGAGGGCTATGGTGAAAAAGGAAATATCTTCCGTTCAAAACTGGAAAGAAGCTTTCTGAGAAACTGCTCTGTGTTCTGTTAATTCATATCACAGAGTTACATCTTTCCCTTGAAGAAGCTTTTCGCTAAGGCTGTTCTTGTGCAATGGGCAAAGGGATATTTGGAAGCCCATAGAGGGCTATGGTGAAAAAGGAAATATCTTCCGTTCAAAACTGGAAAGAAGCTTTCTGAGAAACTGCTCTGTGTTCTGTTAATTCATCTCACAGAGTTACATCTTTCCCTTCAAGAAGCCTTTCGCTAAGGCTGTTCTTGTGCAATTGGCAAAGGGATATTTGGAAGCCCATAGAAGGCTATGGTGAAAAAGGAAATATCTTCCGTTCAAAACTGGAAAGAAGCTTTCTGAGAAACTGCTCTGTGTTCTGTTAATTCATCTCACAGAGTTACATCTTTCCCTTCTAGAAGCCTTTTTCTAAGGCTGTTCTTGTGCAATTGGCAAAGGGATATTTAGAAGCCCATAGAGGGCTATGGTGAAAAAGGAAATATCTTCCGTTCAAAACTGGAAAGAAGCTTTCTGAGAAACTGCTCTGTGTTCTGTTAATTCATCTCACAGAGTTACATCTTTCCCTTGAAGAAGCCTTTCGCTAAGGCTGTTGTTGGGGAATTGGCAAAGGGATATTTGGAAGCCCATAGAGGGCTATGGTGAAAAAGGAAATATCTTCCGTTCAAAACTGGAAAGAAGCTTTCTGAGAAACTGCTCTGTGTTCTGTTAATTCATCTCACAGAGTTACATCTTTCCCTTCAAGAAGCCTTTCGCTAAGGCTGTTCTTGTGGAATTGGCAAAGGGATATTTGGAAGCCCATAGAGGGCTATGGTGAAAAAGGAAATATCTTCCGTTCAAAACTGGAAAGAAGCTTTCTGAGAAACTGCTCTGTGTTCTGTTAATTCATCTCACAGAGTTACATCTTTCCCTTGAAGAAGCCTTTCGCTAAGGCTGTTCTTGGGGAATTGGCAAAGGGATATTTGGAAGCCCATAGAGGGCTATGGTGAAAAAGGAAATATCTTCCGTTCAAAACTGGAAAGAAGCTTTCTGAGAAACTGCTCTGTGTTCTGTTAATTCATCTCACAGAGTTACATCTTTCCCTTCAAGAAGCCTTTCGCTAAGGCTGTTCTTGTGCAATTGGCAAAGGGATATTTGGAAGCCCATAGAGGGCTATGGTGAAAAAGGAAATATCTTCCGTTCAAAACTGGAAAGAAGCTTTCTGAGAAACTGCTCTGTGTTCTGTTAATTCATCTCACAGAGCTACATGTTTCCCTTGAAGAAGCCTTTCGCTAAGGCTGTTCTTGTGGAATTGGCAAAGGGATATTTGGAAGCCCATAGAGGGCTACGTTGATAAAGGAAATATCTTCCGTTCAAAACTGGAAAGAAGCTTTCTGAGAAACTGCTTTGCCTTCTGTTAATTCATCTCACAGTGTTACATCTTTCCCTTGAAGAAGCCTTTCGCTAAGGCTGTTCTTGTGGAATTGGCAAAGGGATATTTGGAAGCCCATAGAGGGCTATGGTGAAAAAGGAAATATCTTCCGTTCAAAACTGGAAAGAAGCTTTCTGACAAACTGCTCTGTGTTCTGTTAATTCATCTCACAGAGTTACATCTTTCCCTTCAAGAAGCCTTTCGCTAAGGCTGTTCTTGTGGAATTGGCAAAGGGATATTTGGAAGCCCATAGAGGGCTATGGTGAAAAAGGAAATATCTTCCGTTCAAAACTGGAAAGAAGCTTTCTGAGAAAGTGCTCTGTGTTCTGTTAATTCATCTCACAGAGTTACATCTTTCCCTTCAAGAAGCCTTTCGCTAAGGCTGTTGTTGGGGAATTGGCAAAGGGATATTTGGAAGCCCATAGAGGGCTATGGTGAAAAAGGAAATATCTTCCGTTCAAAACTGGAAAGAAGCTTTCTGAGAAACTGCTCTGTGTTCTGTTAATTCATCTCACAGAGTTACATCTTTCCCTTCAAGAAGCCTTTTTCTAAGTCTGTTCTTGTGCAATTGGCAAAGGGATATTTAGAAGCCCATAGAGGGCTATGGTGAAAAAGGAAATATCTTCCGTTCAAAACTGGAAAGAAGCTTTCTGAGAAACTGCTCTGTGTTCTGTTAATTCATCTCACAGAGTTACATCTTTCCCTTCAAGAAGCCTTTCGCTAAGGCTGTTCTTGTGGAATTGGCAAAGGGATATTTGGAAGCCCATAGAGGGCTATGGTGAAAAAGGAAATAACTTCCGTTCAAAACTGGAAAGAAGCTTTCTGAGAAACTGCTCTGTGTTCTGTTAATTCATCTCACAGAGTTACATCTTTCCCTTGAAGAAGCCTTTCGCTAAGGCTGTTCTTGGGGAATTGGCAAAGGGATATTTGGAAGCCCATAGAGGGCTATGGTGAAAAAGGAAATATCTTCCGTTCAAAACTGGAAAGAAGCTTTCTGAGAAACTGCTCTGTGTTCTGTTAATTCATCTCACAGAGTTACATCTTTCCCTTCAAGAAGCCTTTCGCTAAGGCTGTTCTTGTGCAATTGGCAAAGGGATATTTGGAAGCCCATAGAGGGCTATGGTGAAAAAGGAAATATCTTCCGTTCAAAACTGGAAAGAAGCTTTCTGAGAAACTGCTCTGTGTTCTGTTAATTCATCTCACAGAGCTACATGTTTCCCTTGAAGAAGCCTTTCGCTAAGGCTGTTCTTGTGGAATTGGCAAAGTGATATTTGGAAGCCCATAGAGGGCTATGTTGATAAAGGAAATATCTTCCGTTCAAAACTGGAAAGAAGCTTTCTGAGAAACTGCTTTGCGTTCTGTTAATTCATCTCACAGTGTTACATCTTTCCCTTGAAGAAGCCTTTCGCTAAGGCTGTTCTTGTGGAATTGGCAAAGGGATATTTGGAAGCCCATAGAGGGCTATGGTGAAAAAGGAAATATCTTCCGTTCAAAACTGGAAAGAAGCTTTCTGACAAACTGCTCTGTGTTCTGTTAATTCATCTCACAGAGTTACATCTTTCCCTTCAAGAAGCCTTTCGCTAAGGCTGTTCTTGTGGAATTGGCAAAGGGATATTTGGAAGCCCATAGAGGGCTATGGTGAAAAAGGAAATATCTTCCGTTCAAAACTGGAAAGAAGCTTTCTGAGAAACTGCTTTGTGTTCTGTTAATTCATCTCACAGTGTTACATCTTTCCCTTGAAGAAGCCTTTCGCTAAGGCTGTTCTTGTGGAATTGGCAAAGGGATATTTGGAAGCCCATAGAGGGCTATGGTGAAAAAGGAAATATCTTCCGTTCAAACGTGGAAAGAAGCTTTCTGAGAAACTGCTCTGTGTTCTGTTAATTCATCTCACAGAGTTACATCTTTCCCTTCAAGAAGCCTTTCGCTAAGGCTGTTGTTGGGGAATTGGCAAAGGGATATTTGGAAGCCCATAGAGGGCTATGGTGAAAAAGGAAATATCTTCCGTTCAAAACTGGAAAGAAGCTTTCTGAGAAACTGCTCTGTGTTCTGTTAATTCATCTCACAGAGTTACAAATTTCCCTTCAAGAAGCCTTTCGCTAAGGCTGTTCTTGTGGAATTGGCAAAGGGATATTTGGAAGCCCATAGAGGGCTATGTTGAAAAAGGAAATATCTTCCGTTCAAAACTGGAAAGAAGCTTTCTGAGAAACTGCTCTGTGTTCTGTTAATTCATCTCACAGAGTTACATCTTTCCCTTGAAGAAGCCTTTCCCTAAGGCTGTTCTTGGGGAATTGGCAAAGGGATATTTTGAAGCCCATAGAGGGCTATGGTGAAAAAGGAAATATCTTCCGTTCAAAACTGGAAAGAAGCTTTCTGAGAAACTGCTCTGTGTTCTGTTAATTCATCTCACAGAGTTACACCTTTCCCTTCAAGAAGCCTTTCCCTAAGGCTGTTCTTGTGGAATTGGCAAAGGGATATTTGGAAGCCCATAGAGGGCTTTGGTGAAAAAGGAAATATCTTCCGTTCAAAACTGGAAAGAAGCATTCTGAGAAACTGCTCTGTGTCCTGTTAATTCATCTCACAGAGTTACATCTTTCCCTTCAAGAAGCCTTTCGCTAAGGCTGTTCTTGGGGAATTGGCAAAGGGATATTTGGAAGCCCATAGAGGGCTATGGTGAAAAAGGAAATATCTTCCGTTCAAAACTGGAAAGAAGCTTTCTGAGAAACTGCTCTGTGTTCTGTTAATTCATCTCACAGAGTTACATCTTTCCCTTCAAGAAGCCTTTCGCTAAGGCTGTTCTTGTGCAATTGGCAAAGGGATATTTGGAAGCCCATAGAGGGCTATGGTGAAAAAGGAAATATCTTCCGTTCAAAACTGGAAAGAAGCTTTCTGAGAAACTGCTCTGTGTTCTGTTAATTCATCTCACAGAGTTACATCTTTCCCTTCAAGAAGCCTTTCGCTAAGGCTGTTCTTGTGCAATTGGCAAAGGGATATTTGGAAGCCCATAGAGGGCTATGGTGAAAAAGGAAATATCTTCCGTTCAAAACTGGAAAGAAGCGTTCTGAGAAACTGGTCTGTGTTCTGTTAATTCATCTCACAGAGCTACATGTTTCCCTTGAAGAAGCCTTTCGCTAAGGCTGTTCTTGTGGAACTGGCAAAGTGATATTTGGAAGCCCATAGAGGGCTATGGTGAAAAAGGAAATATCTTCCGTTCAAAACTGGAAAGAAGCTTTCTGAGAAACTGCTTTGCGTTCTGTTAATTCATCTCACAGTGTTACATCTTTCCCTTGAAGAAGCCTTTCGCTAAGGCTGTTCTTGTGGAATTGGCAAAGGGATATTTGGAAGCCCATAGAGGGCTATGGTGAAAAAGGAAATATCTTCCGTTCAAAACTGGAAAGAAGCTTTCTGAGAAACTGCTCTGTGTTCTGTTAATTCATCTCACAGAGTTACATCTTTCCCTTCAAGAAGCCTTTCGCTAAGGCTGTTCTTGTGGAATTGGCAAAGGGATATTTGGAAGCCCATAGAGGGCTATGGTGAAAAAGGAAATATCTTCCGTTCAAAACTGGAAAGAAGCTTTCTGAGAAACTGCTCTGTGTTCTGTTAATTCATCTCACAGAGCTACATGTTTCCCTTGAAGAAGCCTTTCGCTAAGGCTGTTCTTGTGGAATTGGCAAAGTGATATTTGGAAGCCCATAGAGGGCTATGTTGATAAAGGAAATATCTTCCGTTCAAAACTGGAAAGAAGCTTTCTGAGAAACTGCTTTGCGTTCTGTTAATTCATCTCACAGTGTTACATCTTTCCCTTGAAGAAGCCTTTCGCTAAGGCTGTTCTTGTGGAATTGGCAAAGGGATATTTGGAAGCCCATAGAGGGCTATGGTGAAAAAGGAAATATCTTCCGTTCAAAACTGGAAAGAAGCTTTCTGACAAACTGCTCTGTGTTCTGTTAATTCATCTCACAGAGTTACATCTTTCCCTTCAAGAAGCCTTTCGCTAAGGCTGTTCTTGTGGAATTGGCAAAGGGATATTTGGAAGCCCATAGAGGGCTATGTTGAAAAAGGAAATATCTTCCGTTCAAAACTGGAAAGAAGCTTTCTGAGAAACTGCTTTGTGTTCTGTTAATTCATCTCACAGTGTTACATCTTTCCCTTGAAGAAGCCTTTCGCTAAGGCTGTTCTTGTGGAATTGGCAAAGGGATATTTGGAAGCCCATAGAGGGCTATGGTGAAAAAGGAAATATCTTCCGTTCAAACGTGGAAAGAAGCTTTCTGAGAAACTGCTCTGTGTTCTGTTAATTCATCTCACAGAGTTACATCTTTCCCTTGAAGAAGCCTTTCGCTAAGGCTGTTCTTGTGGAATTGGCAAAGGGATATTTGGAAGCCCATAGAGGGCTATGGTGAAAAAGGAAATATCTTCCGTTCAAAACTGGAAAGAAGCTTTCTGAGAAACTGCTCTGTGTTCTGTTAATTCATCTCACAGAGTTACAAATTTCCCTTCAAGAAGCCTTTCGCTAAGGCTGTTCTTGTGGAATTGGCAAAGGGATATTTGGAAGCCCATAGAGGGCTATGTTGAAAAAGGAAATATCTTCCGTTCAAAACTGGAAAGAAGCTTTCTGAGAAACTGCTCTGTGTTCTGTTAATTCATCTCACAGAGTTACATCTTTCCCTTGAAGAAGCCTTTCCCTAAGGCTGTTCTTGGGGAATTGGCAAAGGGATATTTGGAAGCCCATAGAGGGCTATGGTGAAAAAGGAAATATCTTCCGTTCAAAACTGGAAAGAAGCTTTCTGAGAAACTGCTCTGTGTTCTGTTAATTCATCTCACAGAGTTACACCTTTCCCTTCAAGAAGCCTTTCGCTAAGGAGGTTCTTGTGGAATTGGCAAAGGGATATTTGGAAGCCCATAGAGGGCTTTGGTGAAAAAGGAAATATCTTCCGTTCAAAACTGGAAAGAAGCATTCTGAGAAACTGCTCTGTGTTCTGTTAATTCATCTCACAGAGTTACATCTTTCCCTTGAAGAAGCCTTTCGCTAAGGCTGTTCTTGGGGAATTGGCAAAGGGATATTTGGAAGCCCATAGAGGGCTATGGTGAAAAAGGAAATATCTTCCGTTCAAAACTGGAAAGAAGCTTTCTGAGAAACTGCTCTGTGTTCTGTTAATTCATCTCACAGAGTTACATCTTTCCCTTCAAGAAGCCTTTCGCTAAGGCTGTTCTTGTGCAATTGGCAAAGGGATATTTGGAAGCCCATAGAGGGCTATGGTGAAAAAGGAAATATCTTCCGTTCAAAACTGGAAAGAAGCTTTCTGAGAAACTGCTCTGTGTTCTGTTAATTCATCTCACAGAGCTACATGTTTCCCTTGAAGAAGCCTTTCGCTAAGGCTGTTCTTGTGTAATTGGCAAAGTGATATTTGGAAGCCCATAGAGGGCTATGGTGAAAAAGGAAATATCTTCCGTTCAAAACTGGAAAGAAGCTTTCTGAGAAACTGCTTTGTGTTCTGTTAATTCATCTCACAGTGTTACATCTTTCCCTTGAAGAAGCTTTTAGCTAAGGCTGTTCTTGTGGAATTGGCAAAGGGATATTTGGAAGCCCATAGAGGGCTATGGTGAAAAAGGAAATATCTTCCGTTCAAAACTGGAAAGAAGCTTTCTGAGAAACTGCTCTGTGTTCTGTTAATTCATCTCACAGAGTTACATCTTTCCCTTCAAGAAGCCTTTCGCTAAGGCTGTTCTTGTGGAATTGGCAAAGGGATATTTGGAAGCCCATAGAGGGCTATGGTGAAAAAGGAAATATCTTCCGTTCAAAACTGGAAAGAAGCTTTCTGAGAAACAGCTCTGTGTTCTGTTAATTCATCTCACAGAGTTACATTTTTCCCTTCAAGAAGCCTTTCGCTAAGGCTGTTCTTGTGCAATTGGCAAAGGGATATTTGGAAGCCCATAGAGGGCTATGGTGAAAAAGGAAATAACTTCCGTTCAAAACTGGAAAGAAGCTTTCTGAGAAACTGCTCTGTGTTCTGTTAATTCATATAACAGAGTTACATCTTTCCCTTGAAGAAGCTTTTCGCTAAGGCTGTTCTTGTGCAATGGGCAAAGCGATATTTGGAAGCCCATAGAGGGCTATGGTGAAAAAGGAAATATCTTCCGTTCAAAACTGGAAAGAAGCTTTCTGAGAAACTGCTCTGTGTTCTGTTAATTCATCTCACAGAGTTACATCTTTCCCTTCAAGAAGCCTTTCGCTAAGGCTGTTCTTGTGCAATTGGCAAAGGGATATTTGGAAGCCCATAGAAGGCTATGGTGAAAAAGGAAATATCTTCCGTTCAAAACTGGAAAGAAGCTTTCTGAGAAACTGCTCTGTGTTCTGTTAATTCATCTCACAGAGTTACATCTTTCCCTTCTAGAAGCCTTTTGCTAAGTCTGTTCTTGTGCAATTGGCAAAGGGATATTTAGAAGCCCATAGAAGGCTATGGTGAAAAAGGAAATATCTTCCGTTCAAAACTGGAAAGAAGCTTTCTGAGAAACTGCTCTGTGTTCTGTTAATTCATCTCACAGAGTTACATCTTTCCCTTCAAGAAGCCTTTCGCTAAGGCTGTTCTTGTGGAATTGGCAAAGGGATATTTGGAAGCCCCTAGAGGGCTATGGTGAAAAAGGAAATATCTTCCGTTCAAAACTGGAAAGAAGCTTTCTGAGAAACTGCTCTGTGCTCTGTTAATTCATCTCACAGAGTTACATCTTTCCCTTCAAGAAGACTTTCGCTAAGGCTGTTCTTGTGGAATTGGCAAAGGGATATTTGGAAGCCCATAGAGGGCTATGGTGAAAAAGGAAATATCTTCCGTTCAAAACTGGAAAGAAGCTTTCTGAGAAACTGCTCTGTGTTCTGTTAATTCATCTCACAGGGTTTTATCTTTCCCTTCAAGAAGCCTTTCGCTAAGGGTGTTCTTGGGGAATTGGCAAAGGGATATTTGGAAGCCCATAGAGGACTATGGTGAAAAAGGAAATATCTTCCGTTCAAAACTGGAAAGAAGCTTTCTGAGAAACTGCTCTGTGTTCTGTTAATTCATCTCACAGAGTTACATCTTTCCCTTCAAGAAGCCTTTCGCTAAGGCTGTTCTTGTGGAATTGGCAAAGGGATATTTGGAAGCCCATAGAGGGCTATGGTGAAAAAGGAAATATCTTCCGTTCAAAACTGGAAAGAAGCTTTCTGAGAAACTGCTCTGTGTTCTGTTAATTCACCTCACAGGGTTTTATCTTTCCCTTGAAGAAGCCTTTCGCTAAGGCTGTTCTTGGGGAATTGGCAAAGGGATATTTGGAAGCCCATAGAGGACTATGGTGAAAAAGGAAATATCTTCCGTTCAAAACTGGAAAGAAGCTTTCTGAGAAACTGCTCTGTGTTCTGTTAATTCATCTCACAGAGTTACATCTTTCCCTTCAAGAAGCCTTTCGCTAAGGCTGTTGTTGGGGAATTGGCAAAGGGATATTTGGAAGCCCATAGAGGGCTATGGTGAAAAAGGAAATATCTTCCGTTCAAAACTGGAAAGAAGCTTTCTGAGAAACTGCTCTGTGTTCTCTTAATTCATCTCACAGAGTTACATCTTTCCCTTCAAGAAGCCTTTCGCTAAGTCTGTTCTTGTGGAATTGGCAAAGGGATATTTGGAAGCCCATAGAGGGCTATGCTGAAAAAGGATATATCTTCCGTTCAAAACTTTAAAGAAGCTTTCTGAGAAACTGCTCTGTGTTCTGTTAATTCATCTCACAGAGTTACATCTTTCCCTTGAAGAAGCCTTTCCCTAAGGCTGTTCTTGGGGAATTGGCAAAGGGATATTTGGAAGCCCATAGAGGGCTATGGTGAAAAAGGAAATATCTTCCGTTCAAAACTGGAAAGAAGCTTTCTGAGAAACTGCTCTGTGTTCTGTTAATTCATATCACAGAGTTACACCTTTCCCTTCAAGAAGCCTTTCGCTAAGGCTGTTCTTGTGGAATTGGCAAAGGGATATTTGGAAGCCCATAGAGGGCTTTGGTGAAAAAGGAAATATCTTCCGTTCAAAACTGGAAAGAAGCATTCTGAGAAACTGCTCTGTGTTCTGTTAATTCATCTCACAGAGTTACATCTTTCCCTTGAAGAAGCCTTTCGCTAAGGCTGTTCTTGGGGAATTGGCAAAGGGATATTTGGAAGCCCATAGAGGGCTATGTTGAAAAAGGAAATATCTTCCGTTCAAAACTGGAAAGAAGCTTTCTGAGAAACTGCTCTGTGTTCTGTTAATTCATCTCACAGAGTTACATCTTTCCCTTCAAGAAGCCTTTCGCTAAGGCTGTTCTTGTGCAATTGGCAAAGGGATATTTGGAAGCCCATAGAGGGCTATGGTGAAAAAGGAAATATCTTCCGTTCAAAACTGGAAAGAAGCTTTCTGAGAAACTGCTCTGTGTTCTGTTAATTCATCTCACAGAGCTACATGTTTCCCTTGAAGAAGCCTTTCGCTAAGGCTGTTCTTGTGGAATTGGCAAAGTGATATTTGGAAGCCCATAGAGGGCTATGGTGAAAAAGGAAATATCTTCCGTTCAAAACTGGAAAGAAGCTTTCTGAGAAACTGCTTTGTGTTCTGTTAATTCATCTCACAGTGTTACATCTTTCCCTTGAAGAAGCTTTTAGCTAAGGCTGTTCTTGTGGAATTGGCAAAGGGATATTTGGAAGCCCATAGAGGGCTATGGTGAAAAAGGAAATATCTTCCGTTCAAAACTGGAAAGAAGCTTTTTGAGAAACTGCTCTGTGTTCTGTTAATTCATCTCACAGAGTTACATCTTTCCCTTCAAGAAGCCTTTCGCTAAGGCTGTTCTTGTGGAATTGGCAAAGGGATATTTGGAAGCCCATAGAGGGCTATGGTGAAAAAGGAAATATCTTCCGTTCAAAACTGGAAAGAAGCTTTCTGAGAAACTGCTCTGTGTTCTGTTAATTCATCTCACAGAGTTACATTTTTCCCTTCAAGAAGCCTTTCGCTAAGGCTGTTCTTGTGCAATTGGCAAAGGGATATTTGGAAGCCCATAGAGGGCTATGGTGAAAAAGGAAATAACTTCCGTTCAAAACTGGAAAGAAGCTTTCTGAGAAACTGCTCTGTGTTCTGTTAATTCATATAACAGAGTTACATCTTTCCCTTGAAGAAGCTTTTCGCTAAGGCTGTTCTTGTGCAATGGGCAAAGCGATATTTGGAAGCCCATAGAGGGCTATGGTGAAAAAGGAAATATCTTCCGTTCAAAACTGGAAAGAAGCTTTCTGAGAAACTGCTCTGTGTTCTGTTAATTCATCTCACAGAGTTACATCTTTCCCTTCAAGAAGCCTTTCGCTAAGGCTGTTCTTGTGCAATTGGCAAAGGGATATTTGGAAGCCCATAGAAGGCTATGGTGAAAAAGGAAATATCTTCCGTTCAAAACTGGAAAGAAGCTTTCTGAGAAACTGCTCTGTGTTCTGTTAATTCATCTCACAGAGTTACATCTTTCCCTTCTAAAAGCCTTTTGCTAAGTCTGTTCTTGTGCAATTGGCAAAGGGATATTTAGAAGCCCATAGAAGGCTATGGTGAAAAAGGAAATATCTTCCGTTCAAAACTGGAAAGAAGCTTTCTGAGAAACTGCTCTGTGTTCTGTTAATTCATCTCACAGAGTTACATCTTTCCCTTCAAGAAGCCTTTCGCTAAGGCTGTTCTTGTGGAATTGGCAAAGCGATATTTGGAAGCCCATATAGGGCTATGGTGAAAAAGGAAATATCTTCCGTTCAAAACTGGAAAGAAGCTTTCTGAGAAACTGCTCTGTGTTCTGTTAATTCATCTCACAGAGTTACATCTTTCCCTTCAAGAAGCCTTTCGCTAAGGCTGTTCTTGTGGAATTGGCAAAGGGATATTTGGAAGCCCATAGAGGGCTATGGTGAAAAAGGAAATATCTTCCGTTTAAAACTGGAAAGAAGCTTTCTGAGAAACTGCTCTGTGTTCTGTTAATTCATCTCACAGGGTTTTATCTTTCCCTTCAAGAAGCCTTTCGCTAAGGGTGTTCTTGTTGAATTGGCAAAGGGATATTTGGAAGCCCATAGAGGACTATGGTGAAAAAGGAAATATCTTCCGTTCAAAACTGGAAAGAAGCTTTCTGAGAAACTGCTCTGTGTTCTGTTAATTCATCTCACAGAGTTACATCTTTCCCTTCAAGAAGCCTTTCGCTAAGGCTGTTCTTGTGGAATTGGCAAAGGGATATTTGGAAGCCCATAGAGGGCTATGGTGAAAAAGGAAATATCTTCCGTTCAAAACTGGAAACGAGCTTTGTGAGAAACTGTTCCGTGTTCTGGTTATTCATCTCACAGAGTTACATCTTTCCCTTCAAGAAGCCTTTCGCTAAGGCTGTTCTTGTGGAATTGGCAAAGGGATATTTGGAAGCCCATAGAGGGCTATGGTGAAAAAGGAAATATCTTCCGTTCAAAACTGGAAAGAAGCTTTCTGAGAAACTGCTCTGTGTTCTGTTAATTCATCTCACAGAGTTACATCTTTCCCTTGAAGAAGCCTTTCGCTAAGGCTGTTCTTGGGGAATTGGCAAAGGGATATTTTGAAGCCCATAGAGGGCTATGGTGAAAAAGGAAATATCTTCCGTTCAAAACTGGAAAGAAGCTTTCTGAGAAACTGCTCTGTGTTCTGTTAATTCATCTCACAGAGTTACATCTTTCCCTTCAAGAAGCCTTTCGCTAAGGCTGTTCATGGGCAATTGGCAAAGGGATATTTGGAAGCCCATAGAGGGCTATGGTGAAAAAGGAAATATCTTCCGTTCAAAACTGGAAAGAAGCTTTCTGAGAAACTGCTCTGTGTTCTGTTAATTCATCTCACAGAGTTACATCTTTCCCTTCAAGAAGCCTTTCGCTAAGGCTGTTCTTGTGCAATTGGCAAAGGGATATTTGGAAGCCCATAGAGGGCTATGGTGAAAAAGGAAATATCTTCCGTTCAAAACTGGAAAGAAGCTTTCTGAGAAACTGCTCTGTGTTCTGTTAATTCATCTCACAGAGCTACATCTTTCCCTTGAAGAAGCCTTTCGCTAAGGCTGTTCTTGTGGAATTGGAAAAGGGATATTTGGAAGCCCATAGAGGGCTATGGTGAAAAAGGAAATATCTTCCGTTCAAAACTGGAAAGAAGCTTTCTGAGAAACTGCTTTGTGTTCTGTTAATTCATCTCACAGAGTTACATCTTTCCCTTCAAGAAGCCTTTCGCTAAGGCTGTTCTTGTGGAATTGGCAAATGGATATTTGGAAGCCCATAGAGGGCTATGGTGAAAATGGAAATATCTTCCGTTCAAAACTGGAAAGAAGCTTTCTGAGAAACTGCTCTGTGTTCTGTTAATTCATCTCACAGAGTTACATCTTTCCCTTCAAGAAGCCTTTCGCTAAGGCTGTTCTTGTGGAATTGGCAAAGGGATATTTGGAAGCCCATAGAGGTCTATGGTGAAAAAGGAAATAACTTCCGTTCAAAACTGGAAAGAAGCTTTCTGAGAAACTGCTCTGTGTTCTGTTAATTCATATCACAGAGTTACATCTTTCCCTTCAAGAAGCCTTTCGCTAAGGCTGTTCTTGTGCAATTGGCAAAGGGATATTTGGAAGCCCATAGAGGGCTATGGTGAAAAAGGAAATATCTTCCGTTCAAAACTGGAAAGAAGCTTTCTGAGAAACTGCTCTGTGTTCTGTTAATTCATATCACAGAGTTACATCTTTCCCTTGAAGAAGCCTTTCGCTAAGCCTGTTCTTGTGCAATTGGCAAAGGGATATTTGGAAGCCCATAGAGGGCTATGCTGAAAAAGGAAATATCTTCCGTTCAAAACTGGAAAGAAGCTTTCTGAGAAACTGCTCTGTGTTCTGTTAATTCATCTCACAGAGTTACATCTTTCCCTTCAAGAAGCCTTTCGCTAAGGCTGTTCTTGTGCAATTGGAAAGGGATATTTGGAAGCCCATAGAGGGCTATGGTGAAAAAGGAAATATCTTCCGTTCAAAACTGGAAAGAAGCTTTCTGAGAAACTGCTCTGTGTTCTGTTAATTCATCTCACAGATTTACATCTTTTCCTTGAAGAAGCCTTTCGCTAAGGCTGTTCTTGTGGGATTGGCAAAGGGATATTTGGAAGCCCATAGAGGGCTATGGTGAAAAAGGAAATATCTTCCGTTCAAAACTGGAAAGAAGCTTTCTGAGAAACTGCTCTGTGTTCTGGTAATTCAGCTCACAGAGTTACATCTTTCCCTTCAAGAAGCCTTTCGCTAAGTCTGTTCTTGTGGAATTGGCAAAGGGATATTTGGAAGCCCATAGAGGGCTATGGTGAAAAAGGAAATATCTTCCGTTCAAAAGTGGAAAGAAGCTTTCTGAGAAACTGCTCTGTGTTCTGTTAATTCATCTCACAGAGTTACATCTTTCCCTTGAAGAAGCCTTTCGCTAAGGCTGTTCTTGTGGAATTGGCAAAGGGATATTTGGAAGCCCATAGAGGGCTATGGTGGAAAAGGAAATATCTTCCGTTCAAAACTGGAAAGAAGCTTTCTGAGAAACTACTCTGTGTTCTGTTAATTCATCTCACAGAGTTACATCTTTCCCTTCAAGAAGCCTTTCGCTAAGGCTGTTCTTGTGCAATTGGCAAAGGGATATTTGGAAGCCCATAGAGGGCTATGGTGAAAAAGGAAATATCTTCCGTTCAAAACTGGAAAGAAGCTTTCTGAGAAACTGCTCTGTGTTCTGTTAATTCATCTCACAGAGTTACATCTTTCCCTTCAAGAAGCCTTTCGCTAAGGCTGTTCTTGTGCAATTGGCAAAGGGATATTTGGAAGCCCATAGAGGGCTATGGTGAAAAAGGAAATATCTTCCGTTCAAAACTGGAAAGAAGCTTTCTGAGAAACTGCTCTGTGTTCTGTTAATTCATATCACAGAGTTACATCTTTCCCTTGAAGAAGCTTTTCGCTAAGGCTGTTCTTGTGCAATGGGCAAAGGGATATTTGGAAGCCCATAGAGGGCTATGGTGAAAAAGGAAATACCTTCCGTTCAAAACTGGAAAGAAGCTTTCTGAGAAACTGCTCTGTGTTCTGTTAATTCATCTCACAGAGTTACATCTTTCCCTTCAAGAAGCCTTTCGCTAAGGCTGTTCTTGTGCAATTGGCAAAGGGATATTTGGAAGCCCATAGAAGGCTATGGTGAAAAAGGAAATATCTTCCGTTCAAAACTGGAAAGAAGCTTTCTGAGAAACTGCTCTGTGTTCTGTTAATTCATCTCACAGAGTTACATCTTTCCCTTCTAGAAGCCTTTTTCTAAGTCTGTTCTTGTGCAATTGGCAAAGGGATATTTAGAAGCCCATAGAGGGCTATGGTGAAAAAGGAAATATCTTCCGTTCAAAACTGGAAAGAAGCTTTCTGAGAAACTGCTCTGTGTTCTGTTAATTCATCTCACAGAGTTACATCTTTCCCTTGAAGAAGCCTTTCGCTAAGGCTGTTGTTGGGGAATTGGCAAAGGGATATTTGGAAGCCCATAGAGGGCTATGGTGAAAAAGGAAATATCTTCCGTTCAAAACTGGAAAGAAGCTTTCTGAGAAACTGCTCTGTGTTCTGTTAATTCATCTCACAGAGTTACATCTTTCCCTTCAAGAAGCCTTTCGCTAAGGCTGTTCTTGTGGAATTGGCAAAGGGATATTTGGAAGCCCATAGAGGGCTATGGTGAAAAAGGAAATATCTTCCGTTCAAAACTGGAAAGAAGCTTTCTGAGAAACTGCTCTGTGTTCTGTTAATTCATCTCACAGAGTTACATCTTTCCCTTGAAGAAGCCTTTCGCTAAGGCTGTTCTTGGGGAATTGGCAAAGGGATATTTGGAAGCCCATAGAGGGCTATGGTGAAAAAGGAAATATCTTCCGTTCAAAACTGGAAAGAAGCTTTCTGAGAAACTGCTCTGTGTTCTGTTAATTCATCTCACAGAGTTACATCTTTCCCTTCAAGAAGCCTTTCGCTAAGGCTGTTCTTGTGCAATTGGCAAAGGGATATTTGGAAGCCCATAGAGGGCTATGGTGAAAAAGGAAATATCTTCCGTTCAAAACTGGAAAGAAGCTTTCTGAGAAACTGCTCTGTGTTCTGTTAATTCATCTCACAGAGCTACATGTTTCCCTTGAAGAAGCCTTTCGCTAAGGCTGTTCTTGTGGAATTGGCAAAGGGATATTTGGAAGCCCATAGAGGGCTATGTTGATAAAGGAAATATCTTCCGTTCAAAACTGGAAAGAAGCTTTCTGAGAAACTGCTTTGCGTTCTGTTAATTCATCTCACAGTGTTACATCTTTCCCTTGAAGAAGCCTTTCGCTAAGGCTGTTCTTGTGGAATTGGCAAAGGGATATTTGGAAGCCCATAGAGGGCTATGGTGAAAAAGGAAATATCTTCCGTTCAAAACTGGAAAGAAGCTTTCTGACAAACTGCTCTGTGTTCTGTTAATTCATCTCACAGAGTTACATCTTTCCCTTCAAGAAGCCTTTCGCTAAGGCTGTTCTTGTGGAATTGGCAAAGGGATATTTGGAAGCCCATAGAGGGCTATGGTGAAAAAGGAAATATCTTCCGTTCAAAACTGGAAAGAAGCTTTCTGAGAAAGTGCTCTGTGTTCTGTTAATTCATCTCACAGAGTTACATCTTTCCCTTCAAGAAGCCTTTCGCTAAGGCTGTTGTTGGGGAATTGGCAAAGGGATATTTGGAAGCCCATAGAGGGCTATGGTGAAAAAGGAAATATCTTCCGTTCAAAACTGGAAAGAAGCTTTCTGAGAAACTGCTCTGTGTTCTGTTAATTCATCTCACAGAGTTACATCTTTCCCTTCAAGAAGCCTTTTTCTAAGTCTGTTCTTGTGCAATTGGCAAAGGGATATTTAGAAGCCCATAGAGGGCTATGGTGAAAAAGGAAATATCTTCCGTTCAAAACTGGAAAGAAGCTTTCTGAGAAACTGCTCTGTGTTCTGTTAATTCATCTCACAGAGTTACATCTTTCCCTTCAAGAAGCCTTTCGCTAAGGCTGTTCTTGTGGAATTGGCAAAGGGATATTTGGAAGCCCATAGAGGGCTATGGTGAAAAAGGAAATAACTTCCGTTCAAAACTGGAAAGAAGCTTTCTGAGAAACTGCTCTGTGTTCTGTTAATTCATCTCACAGAGTTACATCTTTCCCTTGAAGAAGCCTTTCGCTAAGGCTGTTCTTGGGGAATTGGCAAAGGGATATTTGGAAGCCCATAGAGGGCTATGGTGAAAAAGGAAATATCTTCCGTTCAAAACTGGAAAGAAGCTTTCTGAGAAACTGCTCTGTGTTCTGTTAATTCATCTCACAGAGTTACATCTTTCCCTTCAAGAAGCCTTTCGCTAAGGCT
>NW_027326954.1:0-25578 GCF_047675955.1 Chlorocebus sabaeus | reverse complement strand
TTCTGTTTCAGCTGGTCTGGGCCTCTCTGGTCGGTTTGATCTGGTGTGAGCCGGTCTGGTCCTGTTTGATCCGGTTTCAGCTTGTCTGTGCCGGTCGAGTCTGGTTTGATCCAGTCAAAACCGCTTTGAGCCGGTCAAAACCGGTTTGAGCCGGTCTGGTCTGGTTTGAGCCGGTGAAAACCAGCTCAGGTCGATCAAAACCGGTTTGAGCCGGTCTGGTCTGGTTTGAGCCAGTGAAAACCGGCTCAGGTCGGTCAAAATCGGTTTGAGCCGGTCTCGCCTGGTTTGAACCGGTCAAAACCGGTTTGTGGCCCAGTTTTAGGCAGTCTGGGCCGGTCGGGTATGGTTTGATCGGATTGTAGCCGGTCTGGCCGGTCTGATTCAGTTTGATCCGGTCTCATCCGGTCAAACCCGGTTTTAGACGGTCAAAACCAGTTTCAGCCGGCCTGGTGTGTTTTGAGCCGGTCAAAACCAGTTTGAGCCGGTCAAAACCGATTCGAGCCGTTCAAAACCGGTTTGTGACGATCAAAACCGTATTGAACCGGTCTGGTCTGGTTTGAGCTGGTCTAATCAGGTCAAAACCGCTTTAAGCCGGTAAAAACCGGTTTTACCCGTTCTGGAGTGGTTTGAGCCGGTCAAAACCAGTTTCAGCCGGTCAAAACCGGATTGAGGCAGTCAAAACCGGTTTGAACCGCTCTGGTCCGGATTGAGCCGGTCTGGTCTGGTTTGAGCCAGTTAAAACCGGTTTGTGTCCCGGTTTCAGCCCGTCTGGGCCGGTCTGCTCCGGTTTGATCTCGTTTCAGCTGGTCTGGGTCGGTCGAGTCCGGTTTGATCCGGTCAAAACCGCTTTGAGCTGGTGAAAACCGGTTTGAAACGGTATGATCTGGTTTGAGCCGGTCTGCTCTGGGTTGAGCCGGTCAAAACCGGTTCAAGCCGGTCAAAAGCGCTTTGAGCCGGTCTGGTCTGTTTTGAACCGTTCAAAACCGGTTGTGGCCCAGTTTTAGGCATTCTGGCACGGTCTGGTCCGGTTTGATCCGATTTTAGCCGGTCTGGGCCCGTCTGATTCGGTATGATCCGGCCTCATCCGGTCAAAACCGGTTTTAGCCGGTCAAAACCGGTTTCAGCCTGTCTGGTGTGGTTTGAGCAGTTCAAAACAGGTTTGACACGGTGAAAACATGTTTGAGCCGGTCTGGTCTGGTTTGAGCCGGTCTGGTCTGGTTGAGCCGGTCAAAACCGGTTTGAGCCGGTTTCGTCTGGTTGAAGCCAGTCAAAACCGATTCGAGCCTGACTGAGCCGGTCTGGTCCGGTTTGATCCGGTCTAATCAGATCAAAACCGGTTTGAGCCAGTCAAACCGGTTTCAGCCGGTTTGGAGTGGTTTGAGCCGGTCAAAACCGGATTGAGCCAGTCAAAACCGATTTGAACCGGTCTGGTCTTGATTGAGCCATTCAAAACCGGCTCAGGTCGATCAAAATCGGTTTGAGGCAGTCTGGCCTGGTTTGAACCGGTCAAAACCGGTTTGTGGCCCAGTTGTAGGCAGTCTGTGCCGTCGGGTACGGTTTGATCGGATTGTAGCCGGGCTGGGGCGGTCTGATTTGGTTTGATCCGGTCTCATCCGGTCAAACCCGGTATTAGCCGTTCAAAACCGGTTTCAGCCGGTCTGGTGTGGTTTCAGCAGGTCAAAACCGGTTTGTGGCCCAGTTTTAGGCATTCTGTGACGGTCTCGTCCGGTTTGATCCGATTTTAGCCGTTCTGGGCCCGTCTGATTCGGTTTGATCCGGCCTCATCCGGTCAAAACCGGTTTTAGCCAGTCAAAACCGGTTTCAGCCGGTCTGGTGTGGTTTGAGCAGGTCAAAACCGGTTTGAGCCAGTCTGGTTTGGTTTGAGCCGGTCTGGTCTGGTTTGAGCTGGTCAAAACAGGTTCGAGCCGGTGAAAACTGGATTGAGCCGGTTTTTTCTGTTTGAAGTCAGTCGAAACCAATTCGAGCCTGTCTGAGTCGGTCTGGTCCGGTTTGACCCGGTCTAATCACGTCAAAACCGGTTTGGGCCGTTGAAAACCGGTTTAGCCGGTCTGGAGTTGTTTTAGCTGGTCAAAACCGGTTTGAGCCGGTCAAAACCGGATTGAGCCAGTCTAAACCAGTTTGAACCTGTCTGGTCTCGTTTGAGCCGGTCAAAGCCGATTTGAGCCAGTCTGGACCGGTTTTAGCCGGTCTGTGCCACTCTCGTCTGGTTTGATCCGGTTTCAGCCGGTCTGGGCCTGTCTGGGCCAGTTCGATCTGGTATGAGCCAGTCTGGTCCGGTTTGACCCGTTGTCATCCAGTCAAAACCAGTTTGAACCGCTCTGGTCCAGATTGGGCCGGTCTGGTCTGGTTTGAGCCGGTCTAAACCGGCTCAGGTCGGTCAAAACCGGTTTGAGCCGGTCTGGTCTGGTTTGAGCCGGTCAAAACCGGTTTGTGTCCCGGTTTCATCCGGTCTTGGCCGGTCTGCTCCGGTTTGATCTCGTTTCAGCTGGTCTGGGTCGGTCGAGTCCGCTTTGATCTGGTCAAAACCGCTTTGAGCCGGTCCAAACCGTTTGAAACGGTATGATCTGGTTTGAGCCGGTCTGCTCTGGGTTGAGCCAGTCAAACCGGTTCGAGCCGGTCAAAACTGCTTTGAGCCGGTCTGGTCTGTTTTCAACCGGTCAAAACCGGTTTGTGGCCCAGTTTTAGGCCTTCTGGGCCGGTCTGGTCTGGTTTGATCCGATTTTAGCCGGTCTGGGCCCATCTGATTCGGTTTGATCCGGCCTCATCCGGTCAAAACCGGTTTTAGCCGGTCAAAACCGGTTTCAGCCTGTCTGGTGTGGTTTGAGCAGTTCAAAACCGTTTGACCCGGGCAAAACAGGTTTGAGCCGGTCTGGTCTGGTTTGAGCCAGTCTGGTCTGGTTTGAGCCGGTCAAAACCGTTTGAGCCGGTTTGGTCTGGTTCAAGCCAGTCAAAACCGATTCGAGCCTGTCTGAGCCGGTCTGGTCCGGTTTGATCCGGTCTAATGCGATCAACACCGGTTTGAGCCAGTGAAAACTGGTTTTAGCCGGTCTGGAGTGGTTTGAGCCGGTCAAAACCGGATTGAGCCAGTCAAAACCGGTTTTGAACCGGTCTGGTCTTGATTGAGCCGTTCAAAACCGGCTCAGGTCGATCAAAATCGGTTTGAGGCAGTCTGGCCTGGTTTGAACCGGTCAAAATCGGTTTGTGGCCCAGTTTTAGGCAGTCTGGGCGGTCGGGTATGGTTTGATCCGATTTTAGCCGGTCTGGGCCGGTCTGATTCGGTTTGATCGGTCTCATCCGGTCAAACACGGTTTTAGCCGGTCAAAACCGGTTTCAGGCGGTCTGGTGTGGTTTGAGCTGGTCAAAACCGGTTCGAGCCATTCAAAACCGGTTTGTGACGATCAAAACCGGATTGAACCGGTCTGGTCTGGTTTGAGCTGCTCTAATCAGGTCAAAACCGGTTTAACCGGTCAAAACCGGTTTTACCCGGACTGGAGTGGTTTGAGCCGGTCAAAACCGGTTTCAGCTGTTCAAAACCGAATTGAGGCTGTCAAAACGGTTTTGAACCGGTCTGGTCTGGTTTGAGCTGGTCAAAACCGGCTCAGGTCGGTCCAAATCGGTTTGAGCCTATCTGGTCTGGTTTCAGCTGGTCAAAACCACTTTGTGGCCCGCTTTCAGCCGGTCTGGGCCGGTCTGGTCCTGTTTGATCCGCTTTCAGCTCATCTGGGCCGGTAGAGTCTGGTTTGATCTGACCAAAACCACGTTGAGCCGGTCAAAACCGGTTTCAGCCGGTCAAAACCGGATTGAGGCAGTCAAAACCGGTGTGAACCGGTCTGGTGTGGTTTGAGCCGTTCTAAATCATCTCAGGCCGGTCAAAAGCGGTTTGAGCCGTTCTGGTTTGTTTTGAGCGGGTCAAAACCGCTTTGTGGCCCGCTTTCAGCCGGTCTGGGCCGGTCTGATTTGGTTTGATCCGGTCTCATCCGGTCAAACCCGGTTTTAGCTGGTCAAAACCGGTTTCAGCCAGTCTGGTGTGGTTTGAGCCAGTCAAAACCGGTTTGAACCGGTCTGGTCTGGTTCGAGCCTGTGAAAACCGGCTCAGGTCGGTCAAAACCGCTTTGAGCCGGTCAAAACCGGTTCGAGCCGTTCAAAACCGTTTTGTGCCAGTCAAAACCGCATTGAACCGGTCTGGTCCGTTTGAGCTGGTCTAATCAGGTCAAAACGGGTTTAAGCTGTTGAAAACAGGTTTTACCCGGTCTGTAGTGGTTTGAGCCGGTCAAAACAGGTTTCAGCCGGTCAAAACCGGATTGAGGGAATCAAAACGGGTTTGAACTGGTCTGTTCTGGTTTGGGCCGGTCAAAACTGGCTCAGGTCGGTCAAAACCGGTTTGAGCCGCTCTGGTCTGGTTTGCACCAGGCAAAACCGGTTTGTGGCCCAGTTTTATGCGGTCTGGGCTGGTGTGGTCCGTTTGATGTGATTTTTGCCGGTCTGGGCCGGTCTGATTCGGTTTGATCTGGTCTCATCCGGTCAAAACCGGTTTTAGCCGGTCAATACCAGTTTCAGCCGGGCTGGTGTGGTTTGAGCAGGTCAAAACCGGTTTGAGCCGGACAAAACCGGTTTGAGCCAGTCTGGTTTGGTTTGAGCCGGTCTCGTCTGGTTTGAGCTGGTCAAAAACGGTTTGATCTGGTCTGGTCTGTTTTGAGCTGGTCTGGTCTGTTTTGAGCTGGTCAAAACCGGTTCGAGACGGTCAAAACTGGATTGAGCCGGTTTGGTCTTGTTGAAGACAGTCGAAACCAATTCGAGCCTGTCTGTGCCGGTCTGGTTCGGTTGAGCAGGTTCAAGCTGGTCTGGTCCGGTTTGTTCGATTTTAGCCGGTCAGAACCGGTCTAATTCGGGTTGATCGGGTCTCATCCAGTCAAAACCGGTTTTAGCCGGTCAAAACTGGTTTGAGCCGGTCTGGTCTGGTTTCAGCCAGTCTGGTCTGGTTTGAGCCGGTCAAAACCAGCTCAGGTCGGTCAAAAGAGTTTTGATCCGGTCTGGCCTGCTTTGAACTGGTAAAAACCGGTTTCCGGGCCAGTTTTAGGCAGTCTGGGCCGATCTGGTACAGTTTGATCCGATTTTAGCCAGTCTGGGCCGGTCTGATTCGGTTTGATCCGGTCTCATCCGGTCAAAATTGGTTTCAGCCAGTTTGGTGTGGTTTGAGGAGGTCAAAACAGGTTTGAGCCGATCAAAACCGGTTTGAGCCGGTGTGGTCTGGTTTGAGCTGGTCAAAACCGGATTCAGCAGGTTTGGTCTGGTTGAAGCCAGTCAAAATCGATTCGAGCCTGTCTGAGACGGTCTGGTCCGGTTTGATCCGGTCTAATCAGGTCAAAACCGGTTTGAGCCGGTTAAAACCGGTTTTAGCCGGTCTGGAGTGGTTTCAGCCGGTCAAAACCGGTTTGAGCCGGTCAAAACTGGATTGAGCCAGTCAAAACCGGTTTGAACCGGTGTGGTCTGGTTTGAGCCGGCGAAAACCGGTTTGAGCCGGTCTGATCTTTTTTGAGCCAGTCAAAACCAGTTTGTGGCTCGGTTTTAACCAGTCTGGGTCGGTCTGGTGCGGTTTCTCTGGCTTCAGCTGTTCTGGGCCGTCTGGTGCGGTTTCATCCGGTTTGAGCCGGTCTGTTCCGGTTTTATCCTGTCTCATACGGTCAAATTCTGTTTGAGCCGTCTGGTCTGGTTTGAGCCGGTCAAAACCGGTTTGAGCCGGTCTGGTCTGGTTTGAGCCGGTCAAAACCGGTTTGAGCCGATTTGGCCTGGTTTTAGCCGGTCTGGGCCGGTCTTTTCCGATTTGATGCGGTTTGAGACGATCTGGTCCGGTTTAATCCGGTCTCATCCGGTCAAAACCGGTTTGAGCTGGTGTGGTCTTGTTTGAGTCAGTCTGGTCTTGTTTGAGACGGTCAAAACCTGATTGAGCCGGTTTGGCCCGGTTTTAGCCTTTCTGTGCCGGTCTGGTTCAGTTGAGCAGGTTCAAGGTGGTCTGGTCTGGTTTGAGCCGGTCAAAACCGGTTTGAGCCGTTCTGGTCCGGTTTGTGCTGGTTTGAGCCGGTCTGGTCCTCTTTTAGCCGGTCTGGACGGGTTTGTGTCGGTCAAAACCGGTTTGAGGCGGTCTCGTCCTGTTTCAGCTGCTCTGGTCCGATTTCAGCCGGTCCAAACCGGTCTGAGCCGGTCTGGTCCGGTTTGCGTGCGGTTTGAGCTGGAAAACACCAGTTTGAGACGGTCTGGTCCGGTTTGAGTGCGGTTTCAGCTGGTCATAACCGGTTAGTGCCGGTCTAGTCCCCATTGAGTCCAGTATGAGCCGGACTGGTACGTTTTGCGTCTGGTTTGAGCCGGTCAAAACAGGTTTGAGGCGGTCTGGTCCGGTTTGTGACGGTCAAAAATGGTTTGAGTCCATTTGGAGCTGGTCAAAACCGGTTTGGGCTGGTGTGGTGCGATTTGAGCCTCTTAAAACCGTTTTGAGCCAGTCTAATACGGTCAAAACCGGTTTGTGCCGTTCTAGTCCGTTTTGAGCCAGTCAAAACCGGTTTGTGGCCGTCTCGTCCCTTTTCAGCAGGTCTGGTAGGGTTTGAGCTGGTCAAAACCGGTTTGAGCCTGTCTGGTCCGGTTTCAGACGGTCTGGTCGGGTTTGAGCCGTTCGAAAACGGTTTGAACCGGTGTGGTCCTGTTTGAGTCTGGTTTGAGCTGGTCAAATTCGGTTTGTGTTGCTCTCGTCCGATTTGAGCCGGTCAAAACCGGTTTGAGCTGGTCTGGTCCGGTTTGATCCGGTTTAACCCGGTCTGGTCCAGTTTGATTCGTTTGAGCTGGTTTGGTCTGGTTTGAGCCGTACAAAGCCGGTATGAGTCGGTCTGGTCCGGATTGAGTCCGGTTTGAGCCGGTCAACACGGCTTTGAGCCGGTCTGGTCCAGTTTGAGTCAGGTTTGAGCCGGTCAACACCGGTTTGATCTGTTCTGCTCCGGTTTGAGTCCGGTTTGAGCCGATCTTGTCCGGTTAGAGCCGGTCAAAACATGTTTGAGCTGGTCTAACAGCCGGTCTGGTCCGTTTTCATCCTGTTTGAGCCTCTGTGCTTCGGTTTGAGCCAGTCAAACCCTGTCTAAGCCGGTCTGGTCCGGTTTGTGCTGGTGTGAGCCGTCTGGTCCGGTTTGATCCGGTTGGGCCGGTCTGGTCCGGTTTGAGCCAGTCAAAACCGGTTTGAGCCGCTCCCTTGGTCCGTTTTGATCCCCTGAGTGTGCACTCCCCTGAGTGAGCGCTCACTTGAGTGGGCACTCAGCTTTGTGAGCGCCTCCCTGAGTGTGCATTCCCCTGAGTGTGCACTCGTCTGAGTGAGCACTCCCCTGAATGTGTACTCCCCTGAATGAGCACTACCCTGAGTGTGCACTCCACTGAGTTCGCACTCTCCTGAGTGAGGACTCCCCTGAATGTGCACTCCCCTGAGTGTGTGCTACCCTGAGATTTCACTCCCCTGAGTTCGCACTCTTTTGAGGGAGGACTCCCCTGAGTGTGCACTCCCCTGAGTGTATGCTCAACTGAGCACGCACTCCGCTGAGTGTGCGCTCTCCTGAGTGAGCACTCCCCTGTGTGTACACTCCCATAAGTGTGCGCTCCCCTGTGTGTGCTCTCCCCAGTGTGTTCGCTGCCCTGAGTGAGCGCTCCCCTGGGTGCGCACTCCCCTGAGTGTGCACTCGCCTGGGTGAGGACCCCCTGACTGTGCACTCCGCTGATTGTGAACTCACCTGAGTTTGGACTCCCCTGAGTGTACACTCCACTGATTGAGCTCTCCCCTAAGTTTACACTCCCCTGAGTTTGTGCTCCCTTGAGATTGCACTACCCTGAGTGTGAACTCCCCTGAGTGAGCGCTCCCCTGAGTGCGCAGTAACCTGAGTGTGCACTCGCCTAGGTGAGGACACCCCTGAGTGTGCACTCCCCTGAGTGTGAACTCGCCTGTGTGAGGACTCCCCAGAGTGAGCGCTCTCCTCAGGGGGTACTCGTCTGAGTGATGACTCCCCTGAGTGTGCACTCCCCTGAATGAGCACTCCCCTGAGTGTGCAATCCTCTGAGTTCGCACTCTCCTGAGTGAGGACTCCCTTGAGTGTGCACTACCCTGAATGTGCAGTCCCTTGAGTGTTGGCTTCCCAGGGAGTGAACTTCCCTGAGTTCGCACTCTCCTGAGTGAGGACTCCCCTGAGTGTGCACTCTCATGAGTGTGGGCTCACCTGATTGTGCACTCCCCTGAGTGAGCGCTCCCCTCGGTGAGGACACCCCTGTGTGTGCACTCCCCTGAGTGAGCACTCCCCTGAGTGTGCACTCGTCTTAGTTCGCACTCCTCTGAGTGGGGTCTCCCCTGAGTGTGCACCCCCCAGTGTGTGCACTCCCCTGAGTGTGCGCTCCCCTGAGTGTGCACTCTCCTGAGTGAGCGCTCTGCTGATGGTGCACTCCCCTGAGTGTGTGCTCACCTGAGTAAGGTCTACTCTAAGTGGGCACACCCCTGAGTGTGAACTCGCCTGAGTGAGGACTCACCAGACTGAGCGCTCTCCTGAGGGGGTACTCGACTGAGTGATGATTCCCCTGAGTGTGCACTCCCCTGAATGAGCACTCCCCTGAGAGAGCGCTCCCCTGAGTGTGCACTCCCCTGAGTGTGCGCTCACCAGAGTAAGGTCTACTCTGAGTCGGCACTCCCCCTGAATGTGCGCTCGCCTGAGTGAGGACTCCCCTGAGTGTGCACTCCCCTGAATGAACATTCCCCTGTTTGTGTGCTCACCTGAGTGTGCACTCCCCAGTGTGTGCACTCCCCTGAGTGAGCACTCCCCTGAGTGTGCACTCCCCTGAGTGTGCACTCTCCTGAGGGAGGACTCCCCTGATTGTGCACCTCCCCTGAGTGACCACTCCCCTGAGTGTGCACTCCTCTTAGTTCGCACTCTCCTGAGTGAGGACTCCACTGAGTGTGCACTCCCCTGAGTGTGCGCTCATTTGAGTGTGCACTCCCCTGAGTGAGCGCTCCCCTGAGTGTGCTCTCACCTGAGAGTGCACTCGCCTGAGTGAGGACTACTCTGAGTGTGCACTTCCCTGAGTGTGGACTAGCCTGTGTGAGGGCTCCCCTGAGTGTGTTCTTCCATGTGTGAGCGCTCACCTCAGTGGCCATTCCCCTTTGTGAGCACTCCCCTGAGTGTGCACTCCCCTGTGTGTGCACTCCCTTGAGTGAGAACACCCCTGAGTGTGCACTCCCCTAAATGAGCACTCCCCTTCGTGTACACTCCCCTGAGTAAGCCAGTGAAACCCGTTTTGAGCCAGTCAGGTCCGGTTTAAGCCGGACTGGTCGGGTCTGAGCTGGTCAACGCCGGTTTGAGGCGGTCTGTCCCAGTTTGATCCGGTTTAAGCGGGTATGGTCCGGTGTGATCCGGTTGAGCCGGTCTGGTCCGGTTTGATCAGGTTTGAGCCAGTCTGCTCCGGTTTGATCTGGTTTGAGCCGGTCAATATCGGTTTGAGTCCGGTTTGAGCCGGACAAAACCGGATTTAGCGGGTCTAGCCGGTCTGGTCCGGATTGATCCCTTTTGAGCCGGTCTCGTCTGGTTTGATCCGATTTTAGTCCGTGTGGTGCAGTTTGAGCCGGTTTGAGCCAGTCTGGTCCGGTTTGATCCGATCTCATCCGGTCAAATCTGGTTTGAGCCGGTCTGCTCTGATTTGAGCCGGTCTGCTCTGGTTTAAGCTAGTCAAAACCGGTTTGTGGCCCAGTTTTAGCCGGTCTGGGATGGTCTGCTCCAGTTTGATCTGGTTTCAGCTGGTCTGGGATGGTCGAGACTGGTTTGATCACATCAAAACCGCTTTGAGCTGGTCAAAACCGATTTCAGCCAGTCTAAACCGGATAGAGCCAGTCAAAACCGGTTTGAACCGGTCTGGTCTGGTTTGAGGTGTTGAAAATCGGTTTGAGTCTTTCTGGCCCAGTTTTAGCTGGTCTGGGCCGTTCTGGTCTGATTTGATCCGGTGTCATCCGGTTAAAACCGGTTTCAGCTGGTCTGGTCCGGTTTCAGCCGGTCTGGTCTGGTTTGAGCCGGTCAAAACCGGCTCAGGTCGGTCAAAACCGGTTTGAGCCTGTCTTGTCTGGTTTGAGCCGGTCAAAACCGGTTGGTGGCCGGTTTTAGCCAGTCTGGTCCGGTCTGGTCCGCTTTGACCGGTATCAGCTTGTCTGGGTCGGTCGAGTCTGGTTTGATGCGGTCAAAACCGCTTTGAGCCGGACAAAACCGGTTTGAGACGGTCTGGTCTGGTTTGAGCCGGTCTGGTCTGATTTGAGCCGGTCAAAACCGGCTCAGGTCGGTCAAAACTGGTTTGAGCCAGCCTGGTTTTGTTTGAACCCGTCATAACCGGTTTGTGGCCCAGTTTTAGGAAGTCTGGGCTGGTCTGGTCCAGTTTGTTCCGATTTTAGCCATTCAGAGCCCGTCTATTTCGGGTTGATCCGGTCTCATCCGGTCAAAACCGGTTTTAGCCGGTCAAAACCGGTTTGAGCCGGTCTGGTCTGGTTTCAGCCAGTCTGGTCTGGTTTGAGCCGGTCAAAACCAGCTCAGGTCGGTCAAAACAGTTTTGATCCGTTCTGGCCTGGTTTGAACCGGTAAAAACCGGTTTCTGGGCAAGTTTTAGGCAGTCTGGGCCGATCTGGTACAGTTTCATCCGATTTTAGCCAGTCTGGCTGGTCTGATTCGGTTTGATCCGGTCTCATCTGGTCAAACCTGGTTTCAGTCAGTCTGGTGTGGTTTGAGGAGGTCAAAACCGGTTTGAGCCGATCAAAACCGGTTTGAGCCGGTCTGCTCTGGTTCGAGCCGGTCAAAACCGGGTTCAGCCGTTTGGTCTGGTTGAAGCCATTCAAAATCGATTCGAGCCTGTCTGAGACGGTCTGGTCCGGTTTGATCCGGTCTAATCAGGTCAAAACCGGTTTGAGCCGGTTAAAACCGGTTTTAGCCGGTCTGGAGTGGTTTCAGCCAGTCAAAACCGGTTTGAGCCGGTCAAAACTGGATTGAGCCAGTCAAAACCGGTTTGAACCGGTGTGGTCTGGTTTGAGCCGGCGAAAACCGGTTTCACCCCGTCTGGCCCAGTGTTAGCCGGTCTGGGCCGATCTGGTCCGGTTTGATCCGGTTTCAGCTGGTCAGGGCCTGTCTGGTCCGGTTTGATGCGGTGTGAGCCGGTCTGGTCCGGTTAGATCCGTGTCATCTGGTCAAAACCGGTTTGACCCGGTCTGGTCTGGTTTGAGACGGTCTGGTCTGGTTTGAGCCGGTCAAAACCGGTTTGAGCCGGTCTGATCTTGTTTGAGCCAGTCAAAACCGGTTTGTGTCCCTGTTTCAGCTGGTCTCGGCCGGTCTGCTCTGGTTTGATCTCGTTTCAGCTGGTCTGGGTCGGTCGAGTCCAGATTGATCCGGTCAAAACCGCTTTGAGCCGGTCCAAACCGTTTGAAACGGTATGATCTGGTTTGAGCCGGTCTGCTCTGGTTTGAGCCAGTCAAAACCGGTTCGAGCCGGTCAAAACCGCTTTGAGCCGGTCAGGTCTGTTTTGAACCGGTCAAAACCGGTTTTTGGCCCAGTTTTAGGCATTCTGGGCCGGTCTGGTCTGGTTTGATCCGATTTTAGCCGGTCTGGGCCCGTCTGATTCGGTTTGAGCTGGCCTCATCCGGTCAAAACCGGTTTTAGCCGGTCACAACCGGTTTCAGCCTGTCTGGTGTGGTTTGAGCAGTTCAAAACCGGTTTGACCTGGTCAAAACAGCTTTGAGCCGGTCTGGTCTGGTTTGAGCCGGTCTGGTCTGGTTTGAGCCGGTCAAAACCGGTTTGAGCCGGTTTGGTCTGGTTGAAGCCAGTCAAAACCGATTCGAGCCTGTCTGAGCCGGTCTGGTCCTGTATGATCCGGTCTAATCCGATCAACACCGGTTTGAGCCAGTAAAAACTGGTTTTAGCCGGTCTGGAGTGGTTTGAGCCGGTCAAAAACGGTTTGAGCCAGTCTGGTCTGGTTCGAGCCTGTGCAAACCGTCTCAGGTCGGTCAAAACCGCTTTGAGCCGGTCAAAACCGGTTCGAGCCGTTCAAAACAGGTTTGTGCCAGTCAAAACCGAATTGAACCGGTCTGGTCCGGTTTGAGCTGGTCTAATCAGGTCAAAACCGGTTTAAGCTGTTGAAAACAGGTTTTACCGTGTCTGTAGTGGTTTGAGCCGGTCAAAACAGGTTTCAGCCTGTCAAAACCGGCTTGAGGGAGTCAAAAGGGGTTGGAACCGGTCTGGTCTGGTTTGGGCCGGTCAAAACCGGCTCAGGTCGGTCAAAACCGGTTTGAGCCGGTCTGGTCTGGTTTGCACCGGGCAAAACCGGTTTGTGGCCCAGTTTTAGGCGGTCTGGGCTGGTCTGGTCCGGTTCGATGCGATTTTAGCCTGTCTGGGCCGGTCTGATTCGGTTTGATCTGTTCTCATCCGGTCAAAACCGGTTTTAGCCGGTCAATACCAGTTTCAGCCGGTCTGGTGTGGTTTGAGCAGGTCAAAACTGGTTTGAGCGGGTCCAAACAGGTTTGAGCCAGTCTGGTCTGGTTTGAGCCGGTCTGGTCTGGTTTGAGTTGGTCAAAAACGGTTTGATCCGGTCTGGTCTGGTTTGAGCTGGTCTGGTCTGTTTTGAGCTGGTCAAAAGCGGTTCGAGACGGTCAAAACTGGATTGAGCCGGTTTGGTCTTGTTGAAGACAGTCGAAACCAATTCGAGCCTGTCTGAGCCGGTCTGGTCCGGTTTGACCCGGTCTAATCACGTCAAAACCGGTTTGAGCTGGTGTAAACCCGTTTTTAGCCGGTCTGCAGTGGTTTGAGCTGGTCAAAACCGGTTTCAGACGGTCTGGTGTGGTTTGAGCTGGTCAAAACCGGTTCAAGCCGTTCAAAACCAGTTTGTGCCAGTCAAAACCGCATTGAATCGGTCTGGTCTGTTTTGAGCTGGTCTAATCAGATCAAAACCGGTTTAAGCCGCCGAAAACCGGATTTAAATGATCTGGAGTGGTTTGAGCCGGTCAACACCAGTTTCAGCCGGTCAAAACCGGATTGAGGCAGTCAATACCGGTTTGAAGCGGTCTGGTTTGGTTTGCGCTGATCAAAACCAGCTCATGTCGGTCAAAACCGGTTTGAGCCGGTCTGGTCTGGTTTGCACCGGTCAAAACCGGTTTGTGGCCCAGTTTTAGGCGGTCTGGGCTTGTCTGGTCCTGTTTGATACGATTTTAGCCGGTCTGGGCCGGTCTGATTTGGTTTGATCTGGTCTCATCCGGTTAAAACCAGTTTTAGCCAGTCAAAACCGGTTTCAGCCGGTCTGGTGTGGTTTGAGCAGGTCAAAACCGGTTTGAGCCGGTCTGGTCGGGTTTGAGCCGGTCTGGTCTGGTTTGAACTGGTCAAAACAGTTTGGAGCTGGTGAAAACTGGATTGAGCCGGATTGGTCTTGTTGAAGTCAATCAAAACCAATTCGAGCCTGTCTGAGCCGGTCTGATCCAGTTTGACCCAGTCTAATCAGGTCAAAATCGGTTTCGGCCGTTGAAAACCGGTTTTAGCCAGTCTGGAGTGGTTTGAGCTGGTCAAAACTGGTTTCAGCAGGTCAAAACCGGATTGAGCCAGTCTAAACTGGTTTGAACCTGTCTGGTCTGGTTTGAGCCGGTCAAAGCCGATTTGAGCCGGTCTGGCCCGGTTTTAGCCGGTCTGTGCCACTCTCGTCTGGTTTGATCCGGTTTCAGCCGGTCCTGGGCCTGTCTGGGCCAGTTCGATCCAGTGTGAGCCACTCTGGCCCGGTTTGATCCGTTATCATCTGGTCAAAACCGGTTTGAACCGCTCTGGTCCGGATGGAGCCGGTCTGGTCTGGTTTGAGCCGGTCTAAACCGGCTCAGGTCGGTCAAAAACCGGTTTGAGCGGGTCTGGTCTGGTTTGAGCCAGTCAAAACGGTTTGTGTCCCGGTTTCAAGCCCGGTCTGGGCCGGTCTGCTCCGGTTTGATCTCGTTTCAGCTGGTCTGGGTCGGTCGAGTCCGGTTTGTATCTGGTCAAAACCGCTTTGAGGCCGGTCAAAACCGGTTTGAAAACGGTATGATCTGGTTTGAGCCGGTCTGCTCCAGCTCAGGTCGGTCAAAACAGTTTTGATCCGGTCTGGCCTGGTTTGAAAAGGTAAAAACCGGTTTCTGGGCCAGTTTTAGGCAGTCTGGGCCGATCTGGTACAGTTTGATCTGATTTTAGCCAGTCTGGGCCGGTCTGATTCGGTTTGATCCGGTCTCATCCGGTCAAAACTGGTTTCAGCCAGTCTGGTGTGGTTTGAGGAGGTCAAAACCGGTTTGAGCCGATCAAAAACCGGTTTGAGCCGGTCTGGTCTGGTTTGAGCCGGTCAAAAACCGGTTTCAGCCGGTTTGGTCTGGTTGAAGCCAGTCAAAATCGATTCGAGCCTGTCTGAGACGGTCTAGTCCGGTTTGATTCCGTTTTAATCAGGTCAAAACCGTTCGAGCCGGTTTTAAAACCGGTTTTAGCCGGTCTGGAGTGGTTTCAAGCCGGTCAAAACCGGTTTGAGCCGGTGAAAACCGGATTGAGCCAGTCAAAACCGGTTTGAACCGGTGTGGTCTGGTTTGAGCCGGTGAAAACCGGTTTGAGCCCGTCTGGCCCAGTTTTAGCCGGTCTGTGCCGGTCTGGTCTGGTTTGATCCGGTTTCAGTTGGTCAGGGCCTGTCTGGTCTCGGTTTGATCCGGTGTGAGCCGGTCTGGTCTGGTTTGATCCGGTGTCATCCGGTCAAAACCGGTTTGACCCGGTCTGGTCTGGTTTGAGACGGTCTGGTCTGGTTTGAGCCGGTCAAACCGGTTTGAGGCGGTCTGATCTTGTTTGAGCCAGTCAAAACCGGTTTGTGGCTCGGTTTTAACCGGTCTGGGTCGGTCTGGTGTGGTTTTCTCCGGCTTCAGCTGTTCTGGGCCGGTCTGGTGTGGTTTCATCCAGTTTGAGCCAGTCTGCGCCGGTTTTTTATCCTGTCTCATCCGGTCAAATTCTGTTTGAGCCGGTCGGGTCTGGTTTGAGCTGGTCAATACCGGTTTGAGCCGGTCTGCTCTGGTTTGAGCCGGTCAAAACCGGTTTGAGCCGATTTGGCCTTTTTTTAGCCGGTCTGGGCCGGTCTTTTCCGGTTTGATGCGGTTTGAGCCGGTCTGGTCCGGTTTAATCCAGTCTCATCCGGTCAAAACGGGTTTGAGCTGGTGTGGTCTTGTTTGAGTCAGTCTGGTCTTGTTTGAGACGGTCAAAACCTGATTGAGCTGGTTTGGCCCGGTTTTAGCCTTTCTGTGCTGGTCTGGTTCAGTTGAGCAGGTTCAAACTTATCTGGTCTGGTTTGAGCCGGTCAAAACCGGTTTGAGCCGTTCTGGTCCTGTTGGTGCCGGTTTGAGCCGGTCTGGTCCAGTTTTAGCCGGTCTGGACGGGTTTGTGTCGGTCAAAACCGGTTTGAGGCGGTCTCGTCCTGTTTCAGCTGCTCTGGTCCGATTTGAGCCGGTCCAAACCGGTCTGAGCCGGTCTGGTCCGGTTTGAGTGCGGTTTGAGCCGGAAAACACCAGTTTGAGACGGTCTGGTCCGGTTTGAGTGCAGTTTGAGCCGGTCATAACCGGTTAGTGCCGGTCTAGTCCGCTTTGAGTCCTGTTTGAGCCGGACTGGTACGTTTTGCCTCCGGTTTGAGCCGGTCAAAACAGCTTTGAGGCGGTCTGGTCCGGTTTGTGATGGTCAAAAATGGTTTGAGTCCATTTGGAGCTGGTCAAAACCGGTTTGAGCTGGTGTGGTGCGATTTGAGCCACTTAAAAACCGGTTTGAGCCAGTCTAATACGGTCAAAACCGGTTTGTGCCGTTCTAGTCCGATTTGAGCCAGTCAAAACCGGTTTGAGGCCGTCTCGTCCCATTTCAGCAGGTCTGGTAGGGTTTGAGCTGGTCAAATCCGGTTTGAGCCTGTCTGGTCCGGTTTCAGACGGTCTGGTCGGGTTTGAGCCGTTCGAAACCGGTTTGAGCCGGTGTGGTCCTGTTTAAGTCTGGTTTGAGCTGGTCAATTTCGGTTTGTGTTGCTCTCGTCCGATTTGAGCCGGTCAAAACCGGTTTCAGCTGGTCTGGTCCGGTTTGATCCGGTTTAACCCAGTCTGGTCCAGTTTGTTTCGTTTGAGCTGGTATGGTCTGGTTTGAGCCGTTCAAAGCCGGTATGAGTCAGTCTGGTCCTGATTGAGTCCGGTTTGAGCCGGTCAACACGGCTTTGAGCCGGTCTGGTCCAGTTTGAGTCAGGTTTGAGCCGGTCAACACCGGTTTGATCCGTTCTGCTCCGGTTTGAGTCCGGTTTGAGCCGATCTTGTCCGGTTTGAGCCGGTCAAAACATGTTTGAGCTGGTCTAACAGCCGGTCTGGTCCGTTTTCATCCTGTTTGAGCCTCTGTGCTTCGGTTTGAGCCAGTCAAACCCTCTCTAAGCCGGTCTGGTCCGGTTTGTGCTGGTGTGAGCCGGTCTGGTCCGGTTTGATCCGGTTGGGCCGGTCTGGTCCGGTTTGAGCCGGTCACAACCGGATTGAGCCAGTCAAAATTGGTTTCAACCAGTGTGGTCTGGTTTGAGCCGGTCAACACCGGTTTGAGCCGGTCTGGCCCGGTTTTAGCCAGTCTCGGCCGGTCTCATCTGGTTTGATTCGGTTTCAGCCGGTTCAGGCCTGTCTGGTCCGGTTTGATCTGGTGTGAGCCGGTCTGGTCCGGTTTGATCCGTTGTCATCTGGTAAAAACCGGTTTGAGCCGCTCTGGTAGGGATTGAGCCGCTCTAGTGTGGTTTGAGCCGTTCCATACCGGCTCAGGCCAGTCAAAACCGGTTTGAGCCGGTCTGGTCTGGTTTCAGCCGGTCAAAACTGCTTTGAGGCCTGCTTTCAGCCGGTCTGGGCCGGTTTGGTTCTGTTTGATCCGGTTTCAGCTCGTCTGTGCTGGTCGAGTGTGGTTTGATCCAGTCAAAACCGCTTTGAGCCGGGCAAAACCGGTTTGAGCCGGTCTGGTCTGGTTTGAGGCGGTGAAAACCGGCTCAGGTCGGTCAAAATCGGTTTGAGCCGGTCTGGCCTGATTTGAACTGGTCAAAACCGGTTTGTGGCCCAGTTTTAGGCAGTCTGGGGCGGTCGGGTACGGTTTGATCGGATTGTAGCCGGTCTGGGCCGGTCTGATTAGGTTTGATCCGGTCTCATCCGGTCAAACCCGGTTTTAGACGGTCAAAACCAGTTTCAGCCGGCCTGGTGTGGTTTGAGCCGGTCAAAACTGATTCGAGCCGTTCAAAACCGGTTTGTGATGATCAAAACCGGATTGAACCGGTCTGGTCTGGTTTGAGCTGGTCTAATCAGGTCAAAACCGCTTTAAGCTGGTAAAAACCGGTTTTACCCGTTCTGGAGTGGTTTGAGCCGGTCAAAGCCGGTTTCAGCCGGTCAAAACCGGTCTGAGGTAGTCAAAACCGGTTTGAACCGCTCTGGTCCGTATTGAGCCGGTCTGGTCTGGTTTGAGCCAGTCAAACCCGGTTTGTGTCCTGGTTTCAGCCGGTCTGGGCTGGTCTGCTCCGGTTTGATCTCTTTTCAGCTGGTGTGGGTCGGTCGAGTCCGGTTTGATCCGGTCAAAACCGCTTTGAGCTGGTGAAAACCGGTTTGAAATGGTGTGATCTGGTTTGAGCCGGTCTGCTCTGGTTTGAGCTGGTCAAAACTGGTTCGAGCCGGGCAAAAGCGCTTCGAGCCGGTCTTGTCTGATTTGAACCGGTCAAAACCGGTTTGTGGCCCTGTTTTAGGCAGTCTGGGACGGTAGGGTACGGTTGGATCGGACTGTAGCCGGTCTGGGCCGGTCTGATTCGGTTTGATCCGGCCTCATCCGGTCAAAACCGGTTTTAGCCGGTCAAAACTGGTTTCAGCCTGTCTGGTGTGGTTTGAGCAGTTGAAAACCGGTTTGACCCGGTCAAAACAGGTTTGAGCCGGTCTGGTCTGGTTTGAGCCGGTGTGGTCTGGTTTGAGCCGGTCAAAACCAGTTTGAGCCGGTTTGGTCTTGTTGAAGCCAGTCAAAACCGATTCGAGCTTGTCTGAGCCGGTCTGGTCCGGTTTGATCTGGTCTAATCAGATCAAAACCGGTTTGAGCCAGTGAAAACTGGTTTTCGCCGGTCTGGAGTGGTTTGAGCCGGTCAAAACCGGATTGAGCCAGTCAAAACCGGTTTGAACCGGTCTGGTCTTGATTGAGCCGTTCAAAACCGGCTCAGGTCGATCAAAATCGGTTTGAGGCGGTCTGGCCTGGTTTGAACCGGTCAAAACCGGTTTGTGGCCCAGTTGTAGGCAGTCTGGGCCGGTCGGGTATGGTTTGATCCGATTTTAGCCGGTCTGGGCCAGTCTGATTCAGTTTGATCCGGTCTCATCTGGTCAAACCCAGTTTTAGCTGGTCAAAACCGGTTTCAGCCGGTCTGGTGTGGTTTGAGCCGGTCAAAACTGGTTTGAGCCGTTCAAAACTGGTTTGTGACGATCAAAACCGGATTGAACCAGTCTGGTCTGGTTTGAGCTGGTCTAATCAGGTCAAAACCGGTTTAAGCCGGTATAAACGGGTTTTACCCGGTCTGGGGTGGTTTGAGCTGGTCAAAACCGGTTTCAGGCGGTCAAAACCAAATTGAGGCAGTCAATACCGGTTTGAACCTGTCTGCTCTGGTTTGAGCCGGTCAACACCGGTTCAGGTGGGTCAAAAACGGTTTGAGCCGATCTGGTCTGGTTTCAGCCAGTCAAAACCGCTTTGTGCCCCGCTTTCAGCGGGTCTGGGCCGGTCTGGTCCTGTTTGACCCGCTTTCAGCTCATCTGGGCCGGTAGAGTCTGGTTTGATCCGGTCATAACCGCTTTGAGCCGGTCAAAACCGGTTTGAGCCGGTCTGGTCTGGTTTGAACTGGTCAAAACAGGTTTGTGTCCCATTTTAGGCAGTCTGGGCCGGTTGGGTATGGTTTGATCCGATTTTAGCCTGTCTGGGCCGGTCTGATTTGGTTTGATCCGGACTCATCTGGTCAAACCCGGTATTATTCGGTCAAAACCGGTTTCAGCCGGTCTGGTGTGGTTTGAGCCGGTCAAAACCAGTTCGAGCCATTCACAACCGGTTTGTGCCAATCAAAACCTGATTGAACCGGTCTGGACTGGTTTGAGCTGTTCTAATCAGGTCAAAACCGCTTTAAGCCGGTTAAAACCGGTTTTACCCCGGTCTGGAGTGGTATGAACCGGTCAAAACTGGTTTCAGCCTGTCAAAACCGAATTGAGGCAGTCAAAACCGTTTTGAACAGGTCTGGTCTGGTTTGAGCCGTTCTAAACCATCTCAGGCCAGTCAAAACCGGTTTGAGCCGGTCCGGTCTGGTTTCAGCCGGTCAAAACCGCTTTGTGGCCCGCTTTCAGCCGGTCTGGGCCGGTCTGCTCCGGTTTGATCTGGTTTCAGCTGGTCTGGGACGGTCGAGTCCGGTTAGATCTGGTCAAAACCGCTTTGAGCCGGTCAAAATCGGTTTGAGCCGGTCTGGTCTGGTTTGAGCCAGTGAAAACCGGCTCAGGTAGGTAAAAACCGGTTTGAGCCGGTCTGGTCTGGCTTGAACCGGTCAAAACTGGATTGTGGCTCAGTTTTAGGCAGTCTGGGGTGGTCGGGTACGGTATGATCGGATTGTAGCCGGTCAGGGCCTGTCTGATTCGGTTTGATCCGGTCTCATCCGGTCAAACCCGGTTTTAGCGGGTCAAAACCGGTTTCAGCCGGTCTGGTGTGGTTTGAGCAGGTCAAAACCGGTTTGAGCCGGTCTGGTCTGGTTTGAGCCGGTCTGGTCTGGTTTGAGCTGGTCAAAACCGGTTCGAGCCGGTGAAAACTGGATTGAGCCGGTTTTTTCTGTTTGAAGTCAGTCGAAAACAATTCGAGCCTCTCTGAGCCGGTCTTGTCCGGTTTGACCCGGTCTAATCAGGTTAAAACCGGTTTGGGCCGTTTAAAACCGGTTGAGCCGGTCTGGAGTGGTTTGAGCCAGTCTGGTCTGGTTTGAGCCGGTCAAAACCATATTGAGGCAGTCAAAACCGGTTTGAACCAGTCTGGTCTGGTTTGCGCCGGTCAAAACCTGCTCAGGACGGTCAAAACCGGTTTGAGCCGGTCTGGTCTGGTTTGCACCGGTGAGAACTGGTTTGTGGCCCAGTTTTTGGCGGTCTGGTCCAGTCTGGTTCGGTTTGATCCGATTTTAGCCGGTCTGGGCCGGTCTGATTCGGTATGATCTGGTCTCATCCGGTCAAAACCGGTTTTAGGCGATCAAAACCGATTTCAGCCTGTCTGGGGTGGTTTGAGCAGGTCAAAACCGGTTTGAGCCGGTCAAAACCGGTTTGAGCTGGTCTGGTCTGGTTTGAGGCAGTCTGGTCTGGTTTGAGTTGGTCAAAACCGGTTCGAGCCGGTGAAAACCGGTTCGAACCGGTCTGGTCTGGTTTGAGCCGGTCAAAACCGGCTCAGGTCAGACAAAACCGGTTTGACGCAGTCTAATCAGGTCAAAACCGGTTTGGGGCGTTGAAAACCGGTTTTAGACGGTCTGCAGTGGTTTGAGCTGGTCACAACCGGTTTCAGCCGGTCAAAACCGGATTGAGGCAGTCAAAACCGGTTTGAACCTGTCTTGTCTGATTTGAGACGGTCAAAACCGGTTTGAGCCGTTCTGGCACGATTTTAGCCGGTTTGTGCCGCTCTCGTCTGGTTTGATCCCGTTTCAGTCGGTCTGGGCCTGTCTGAGCAAGTTTGATCCGGTGTGAGCCAGTCTGGTCCAGTTTGATCCGTTGTCATCCGGTCAAAACCGGTTTGAGCCGCTCTGGTCCGGTTTGAGCCGCTCTGGTCTGGTTTGAGCCGTTGTAAACCGGCTCAAGCTGGTCAAAACCGGTTTGAGCCGGTCTGGTCTGGTTTCAGCCAGTCAAAACTGCTTTGTGGCCCGCTTTCAGCTGGTCTGGGCCGGTCTGGTCCTGTTTGATCCGGTTTCAGCTTGTCTGTGCCGTTCGAGTCTGGGTTGATCCGGTCAAAACTGCTTTGAGCCGGTCAAAACCGGTTTGACCCAGTCTGGTCGGGTTTCAGCCGGTGAAAACCGCTTTATGGCCCGATTTCAGCCGGTGTGGGCCGGCCTGGTCCTGTTTGATCCGCTTTCAGCTGATCTGGGCCGGTAGAGTCTGTTTGCTCCGTCAAAACTGCTTTGAGGCGGTCAAAACCGTTTTGAGCCGGTTTGGTCTGGTTTGAACCGGTCAAAACCGGTTTGTGGCCCAGTTTTAGGCAGTCTGGGCCGTTCGGGTATGGTTTCATCCGATTTTAGACAGTCTGGGCCGTTCTGATTCGGTTTGATCTGGTCTCATCTCGTCAAACCCGGTTTTAGCCGGTCAAAACCGGTTTCAGCCGGTCTGGTGTGGTTTTAGCCGGTCAAAACCGGTTTCAGCCAGTCAAAACCGGATTGAGGCAGTCAAAATCGGTTTGAACCGGTCTGGTTTGGTTTGCCCCAGTCAAAACCTGCTCAGGTCGGTCAAAAACCGGTTTCAGCCGGTCTGGTCTGGTTTGCACCGGTCAAAACCGGTTTGTGGCCCAGTTTTTGGTGGTCTAGTCCAGTCTGGTCCGGTTTGATCTGATTTTAGCAGGTCTGGGCCGGTCTGATTAGGTATGATCTGGTCTCATCCGGTCAAAACCGGTTTTAGCCTTTCAAAACCGGTTTCAGCCGGTCTGGTGTGGTTTGAGCAGGTCAAAACCGGTTTGAGCCAGTCAATACCGGTTTGAGCTGGTCTGGTCTGCTTAGAGGCGGTCTGGTCTGGTTTGAGCTGGTCAAAACCGGTTCGAGCCGGTCAAAACCGGTTTGAACCAGTCTGGTCTGGTTTGAGCCGGTCAAAACCGGCTCAGGTCCGTCAAAACCGGTTTGACGCAGTCTAATCAGGTCAAAACCGGTTTGGGCCGTTGAAAACCGGTTTTAGCCGGTCTGCAGTGGTTTGAGCTGGTCACAACCGGTTTCAGCCGGTCAAAACCGGATTGAGGCAGTCAAAACCGGTTTGAACATGTCTTGTCTGGTTTGAGACGGTCAAAACCGGTTTGAGCCGTTCTGGCACGATTTTAGCCGGTTTGTGCCGCTCTCGTCTGGTTTGATCCGGTTTCCGTCAGTCTGGGACTGTCTGAGCAAGTTTGATCCAGTGTGAGCCAGTCTGGTCCGGTTTGATCCGTTGTCATCCGGTCAAAACCGGTTTAAGCCGCTGTGGTCCGGTTTTGAGCCGCTCTGATCCAGTTTGAGCTGCTCTGGTCTGATTTGAGCCGTTGTAAACCAGCTCAGGCTGGTCAAAACCGGTTTGAGCCAGTCTGGTCTGGTTTCAGCTGGTCAAAACCGCTTTGTGGCCCGCTTTCAGCCGGTCTGGGCCCGTCTGGTCCTCTTTGATGCGGTTTCAGCTTGTCTTTGCCGTTCGAGTCTGGTTTGATCCGGTCAAAACCGCTTTGAGCTGGTCAAAACCGGTTTGAGCCGGTCTGGTCGGGTTTCAGCCGGTGAAAACCGCTTTATGGCCCGATTTCAGCCGGTGAGGCCCGGCCTGGTCCTGTTTCATCCGCTTTCAGCTGATCTGGGCCGGTAGAGTCTGTTTGCTCCGTCAAAACTGCTTTGAGGCGGTCAAAATCGGTTTGAGCCGGTTTGGTCTGGTTTGAACCGGTCAAAACCGGTTTGTGGCCCAGTTTTAGGTGGTCTGGGACGGTCTGGCCCGGTTTGATCCGATTTTTGCCAGTCTGGGCCGGTCTGATTCGGTTTTGATCTGGTCTCATCTCGTCAAATCCGGTTTTACCCGGTCAAAACCGTTTTCAGCCTGTCTGGTGTGGTTTGAGCAGTTCAAAACCGGTTTGACCCGGTCAAAACAGGTTTGAGCCGGTCTGGTCTGCTTTAAGCCAGTCAAAACCAGTTCGAGCCGGTCAAAACCGGTTTGAGCCGGTTTGGTCTGGTTGAAGCCAGTCAAAACCGATTCGAGCCTGTCTGATCCAGTCTGGTCCGCTTTGATCTGGTCTATTCAGGTCAAAACCGGTTTTGAGCCAGTGAAATCAGGTTTTTAGCCGGTCTGGAGTGGTTTGATCCGGTCAAAACCGGATTGAGCCATTCAAAACCGGTTTGAACCGGTCTGGTCTGGTTTGAGCCGGTCAAAACCAATTTGAGGCGGTCTGGCCCAGTTTTAGCCGGTCTGGGCCGGTTTGGTTCGGTTTGATCCGGTTTCAGCCGGTCTGGGCCTGTGTGGTCCGGTTTGATCCGGTGTGAGCTGGTCTGGTCGGTTTGATCCGGTGTCATCTGGTAAAAACCGGTTTGAGCCGCTCTTGTCCGGTTTGAGCCGCTGTGGTCTGGTTTGAGCCGTTGTAAAACGGCTCAGGCTGGTCAAAACCGGTTTGAGCCGGTCTGGTCTGGTTTAAGCCGGTCAAAACCGCTTTGTGTCCTGCTTTCAGCCGGTCTGGGCCGGTCTGGTCCTGTTTGATCTGCTTTCATCTCATCTGGGCCGGTAGAGTCTGGTTTGATCCGGTCAAAACCGCTTTGAGCCGGTGAAAACCGGTTTGAGCTGGTCTGGTCTGGTTTGAAATGGTCAAAACCGGTTTGTGGCCCAGTTTTAGGCAGTCTGGGCCGTTCGGGTACGGTTTGATCCGATTTTAGCCAGTCTGGGACGTTCTGATTCGGTTTGATCTGGTCTCATCACGTCAAACCCGGTTTTAGCCGGTCAAAACCGGTTTCAGCCGGTCAAAACCGGATTGAGGCAGTCAAAACTGGTTTGAACCGGTCTGGTCTGGTTTGGGCCGGTCAAAACCGGCTCAGGTCGGTCAAAACCGGTTTGAGCCGGTCTGGTCTGGTTTACACTGGTCAAAACCAGTTTGTGGCCCAGTTTTTGGCGTTCTGGTCCAGTCTGGTCCGGTTTGATCCGATTTTAGCCGGGTCTGGGCCGGTCTGATTCGGTATGATCTGGTCTCATCCGGTCAAACCCGGTTTTAGCCAATCAAACCCGGTTTCAGCCGGTCTGGTGTGGTTTGAGCAGGTCAAAACCGGTATGAGCCGGTCAAAACCGGTTTGAGCTGGTCTGGTCTGGTTTGAGGCGGTCTGGTCTGGTTTGAGCTGGTCAAAACCAGTTCGAGCCGGTCAAATCCGGTTTGAACCGGTCTGGTCTGGTTTTGAGCCGGTCAAAACCGGCTCAGGTCCGTCAAAACCGGTTTGACCCGGTCTAATCAGGTCAAAACCGGTTTGGGCCGTTGAAAACTGGTTTTAGCCAGTCTGCAGTGGTCTGAGCTGGTCCCAACCGGTTTCAGCCGGTCAAAACCGGATTGAGACAGTCAAAACGGGGTTTGAAACTGTCTTGTCTGGTTTGAGACGGTCAAAACCGCTTTCAGCCGGTCTGGCACGATTTTAGCCGGTCTGTGCCACTCTCGTCTGGTTTGATCCAGTTTCAGTCAGTCTGGGCCTGTCTGCGCCAGTTTGATCCGGTGTGAGCCAGTCTGGTCCGGTTTGATACGTTGTCATCCAGTCAAAACCGGTTTGAGCTGCTCTGGTCCGGTTTGAGCCGCTCTGGTCTGATTTGAGCCATTGTAAACCAGCTCAGGCTGGTCAAAACCAGTTTCAGCCGGTTTGGTCTGGTTTCAGCCGGTCAAAACCGCTTTGTGGCCCGGTTTCAGCCGGTCTGGGCCGGTCTGCTCCGGTTTGATCCGGTTTCAGCTGGTCTGGGCCGGTCTGCTCTGGTTTGAGCCGGTCAAAACCGGTTCGAGCCAGTCAAAAACCGCTTTGAGCCAGTCTTGTCTGGTTTGATCCAGTCAAAACGGGTTTGTGGCCCAGTTTTAGGTGGTCTGGGCCAGTCTGGTCTGGTTTGATCAGATTTTAGCCGGTCTGGGCCGGTCTGATTCGGTTTGATCCGGTCTCATCCGGTCAAAACCTGTTTTAGCCGGTCAAAACCGGTTTCAGCCTGTCTGGTGTGGTTTGAGCAGTTCAAAACCGCTTTGACCCGGTCAAAACAGGTTTCAGCCGGTCTGGTCTGGTTTGAGCCGGTCTGGTCTTGTTTGAGCCGGTCAAACCGGTTTGAGCAGGTTTGGTCTGGTTGAAGCCAGTCAAAACCGATTCGAGCCCGTCTGAGCCGGTCTGGTCCGGTTTGATCTGGTCTAATCAGGTCAAAACCGTTTTGAGCCAGGGAAAACCGGTTTTAGCCAGTCTGGAGTGGTTTGAGCTGGTCAAAACCAGATTGAGCCCGTCAAAACCGGTTTGAACCAGTCTGGTCCGGTTTGAGCCGCTCTGGTCTGGTTTGAGCCTTTCTAAACCGGCTCAGGCCGGTCAAAAACGGTTTGAGCCGGTCTGGTCTTGTTTCAGCCGGTCGAAACCGCTTTGCGACCCGCTTTCAGCCAGTCTGGGCCGGTCTGGTCCTGTTTGATCCGGTTTCAGCTTGTCTGTGCCGGTCGAGTCTGTTTTGATCCGGTCAAAACCGCTTTGAGCCGGTCTGGTCTGGTTTGAGCCGGTGAAAACCGGCTCAGGTCGGTCAAAATCGGTTTGAGCCGGTCAGGCCTGGCTTGAACCGGTCAAAACCGGGTTTGT
>NW_027326953.1:0-25584 GCF_047675955.1 Chlorocebus sabaeus | reverse complement strand
GCAAAGACTGTTCTTGTAGAATTAGCAAAGTGATATTGTGAAGCAAGTAGAGGGCTATGGTGAAAAAGGAACTGTCTTCCGTTAAAAGCTGGAAAAAAGCTTTCTGAGAAACTGCTTTGTGTTCTGTTAATTCATCTCAAAGAGTTATAGCTTTCACACCAAGAAGCCTTTCGGTAAGACTGTTCTTGTGGAATTTGCAAAGTGATATTTGGAAACTCGTAGAGGGTTATGGTGAAAAAGGAAATATCCTAAGATAGAAACTGAAAAGAAACTTTCTGAGAAACCGCTTTGTGTTCTGTTAATTGATCTCACGGAGTTACAGCTTTCCCCTCAATAATCCTTTGGCTAAGGCTGTTCTTGTGGATTTTGCAAAGTGATATTTGGAAGCCTATAGAGGGCTATGGTAAAGAAGGAAATATCTTCAGTTAAAAACTGGAAAGAAGCTTTCTGAGAAACTCCTTTGCATTCTGTTAATTCACCTCTCACAGTTACAGCTTTCCCCTGGAAAAGCCTTTCGCTAAGACTGCTCTTGTGAAATTTGCAAAGTGATATTTTGAAAAAGGAAATGTCTTCCGTTAAAAACTGGAAAGAATCTTTCTGAGAAACTGCTTGATGCTATGATAATTCATCTCACAGAGTTTCAGCTTTCCCCTCAAGAAGCCGTTCACTAAGACTGTTCCTGTGGAATTTTCAAAGTGATATATGGAAGCCCATAGAGGGCTATGGTGAAAAAGGAAATATCCTAAGATAAAAACTGCAAAGAAGCTTTCTGAGAAACCGCTTTGTGTTCTGTTAATTCAACTCACTGTGTTAAAGCTTTCTCCTCAAGAAGCGTTTCACTAAGACTGTTCTTGTGCAATTTGCAAAGTGATATTTAGAAGCCCATAGAGGGCTATGGCGAAACTGGAAATATCCTAAGATAAAAACCGAAAAGAAGCTTTCTGAGAAACTGCTTTGTGATCTGTTAATTCATCTCCAGAGTTAAAGTTTTCCCCTCAAGAAATCTTTCATGAAGACTGTTCTTGTGAAATTTTCAAGGTGATACTTGGAAGCCCATAGAGGTCTACGGTGAAAAAGGAAACATCTTCAGATAAAAACTGGAAAGAAGCTTTCTGAGAAACTGCTTTGTGTTCTGTTAATTCATCTCCCAGAGTTACAGCGTTCTCCTCAAGAAGCCTTTAACTAAGGTTGTTCTTGTGGAATTTGGTAAGTGATATTTGGAAGCCCGTAGAGGACTATGGTCAAAAAGGAAATATCTTCAGTTAACTACTTGAAAGAATCTTTCTGAGAAACTGCTTTGTGTTCTATTAATTCATCTCACAGAGTTACAGCTTTCTCCTCAAGAATCCTTTCGCTAAGTCTTTTCTTGTGGAATTTGCAAAGTGATATTTGGAAGCCCATACAGGGCTATGGTGAAGAAGGAATTATCCTAATATAAAAACTGAAAAGAAGCTTTCTGAGAAACTGCTTTGTGTTCTGTTAATTCAACTCAGAGAGTTACAGCTTTCACCTCAAGAAGCGTATCTCCAGAAGACTTTCGCTTAGACTGTTCTTGTGGAATTTGCAAAGTAATACTTGGAAGCCCATAGTGCGCTATGGTGAAAAGGGAAATTTCTTCCATTAAAAACTGTAAAGAAGTTTTCTGAGAAAATGCTTTGTTTTCTATTAATTCATCTCACAGAATTACCGCTCTCCCCTCAAGAAGCCTTCCCCTGAGACAGTTCTTGTGGAATTTGCAAAGTGATATTTGGAAGCCCATAGAGGGCTAAGGTAAATAAGGAAATATCTTCATTTGAAAACTGGAAAGAAGACTTCTGACAAACTACTTTGGGTTCTGTTAATACATCTCACAGAGTTGCAACTTTCCCCTCAAGAAGCCTTTTGCTAAGTCTGTTCTTGTGGAATTTGCAAAGTGATATTTGGAAGCCCATAAAGGGATATGGTGAAAAAGCAAATATCCTAAGATAAAAACTAAAAGAAGCTTTCTGAGAAACTGCTTTGTGTTCTGTTAATTCATCTCACAGAGTTATAGCTTTCCCATCAAGAAGCCTTTCGGTAAGAATGTTTTTGTGAACTTTGCAAAGTGATATTTAGAAGCCCAGAGAGGGCTATGAAAAAAGGAAATATCCTAAGATAAAAACTGAAAGAAGCTTTCTGAGAAACTGGTTTGAGTTCTGTTAATTCATCTCACAGAGTTACAGGTTTGCCTTCAAGAAGTCTTTCGCTAAGGCTGTTCTTGTGGAATTTGCAAAGTGATATTTGGAAGCCGTAGAGGTCTATGGTGAAAAAGGAAATATCTTCAATTAACTACTTGAAAGAAGCTTTCTGAGAAACTGCTTTGTGTTCTGTTAATTCATCTCACAGAGTTACAGCTTTCCCGTCAAGAAGCCTTTCGCTAAGACTGTTTTTGTGGAATTTGCAAAGTGATATTCGGAGCCCCATAGAGGGCTATGGTGAAAATGGAGATATCCTAAGATAAAAACCGAAAAGAAGCTTTCTGAGAAACTGCTTAGTGTACTGTTAATTCAACTCACAGAGTTACAGCTTCTTCCTCAGGAATCCTTTCGCTAAGACTGTTCTTGTGGAAGTTGCAAAGTGATATTTGGAATCCCATAGAGGGATATGGTGAAAAAGGAAATATCTTCTGTTAAAAACTGGAAAGCAGCTTTCTGAGTAACTGCTTTGTGGTCTGTTAATTCATCTCACAGAGTTACAGCTTTCCCCTCAAGAAGCCTTTCGCTAAGACTGTTCTTGATGAATTTGCAAAGTGACATTTGTAAGCCCATACAGGGCTATGCTGAAAAAGGAAATATCCTAAGATAACAACTGAAAAGAAGCTTTATGAGAAACTGCTTTGGGTTCTGTTAATTCATCTGACAGAGTTACAGCTTTCCCCTCAAGAAGCTTTTCGCTAAGACTGTTCTTGTGGAATTTGCAAAGTGATATTTAGAAGGCCATAGGGGGCTATGGTGAAAAAGGAAATCTCTTCAGTTAAAAACTGGAAAGAAGCTTTGTGAGAAACAGCTTTGTGTTCTGTTAATTCATCTCAGAGAGTTACAGCTTTCTGCTCAAGAAGCCTTTCGCTAAGACTGTTCTTGTAAAATTTGCAAAGTGATGTTTGGAATCCCATAGAGGGCTTAGGTGAAAAAGGAAATAACTTTCGTTAAAAACTGGAAAGAGTTATACCTGGTGTAAATGACGAGTTGATGGGTGCAGCACACCAACATGGCACAAGTATACTTATGTAGCAAACCTGCACGTTGTGCACATGTACCCTACAACTTTAAGTTTAATAATAATAAATAAATTAAAAAAAAAAACTGGAAAGAAGATTTCTGAGAAACTGCTTTGTGTTCTGTTATTTCAAGTCACAGAGTTACAGCTTTACCTTCAAGAAGCTGTTCACTAAGACTGTTTTTGTGAAATTAACAAAGTGATATTTGGAAGCCCATAGAGGGCTATGGTGAAAAAGGAAGTATCCTAGGATAAAAACTGAAAATAAGCTTTCTGAGAAACTGCTTTGTGTTCTGTTAATTCATCTCACAGAGTTACAGGTTTCTTCGCAAGAAAGCGTTCTGTAAGGCTGTTCTTGTGGAGTTTGCAAAGATTATTTGGAAGCCCATAGAGGGCTATGTTGAAAAAGGAAATATGCTAAGTTAAAAACTGAAAAGAAGGTATCTGAGAAACTGCCATGTGTTCTGTTAATGATCTCACAGAGTTACAGCTTTCCATTCAAGAAGCCTTTCGCTAAGTCCGTTCTTGTGGAATTTGCAAAGGGATATTTGGAAGCCCATAGAGGGCTATGGTGAAAAAGGAAATATCTCCGGTAAAAAACTGGAAAGAAGCTTTCTGAGAAACTGCTTTGTGTTCTGTTAATTCATCTCACAGAGTTACAGCTTTCCCCTGAAGAAGCCTTTCGCTAAAACTGTGCTTGGGGAATTTGCAAAGTGATATTTGGAAGCCCGCAGAGGGCTATGGTGAAAAAGGAAATATCCGAAGATAAAAACTGAGAAGAAGCTTTCTGAGAAACTGCTTTGTGTTCTGTTAATTCATCTCACAGAGTTACAGCTTTTCCCTCAAGAAGCCTTTCGCTAAGACTGTTCTTGTGGAATTTGCAAAGAGATATTTGGAAGCCCATACAGGGCTATGGTGAAAAAGGAAATATCTTCCGTTAAAAACTAGAAAGAAGCTTTCTGAAGGACTGCTTTGTGTTCTTTTAATTCATGTCACAGAGTTACAGCTTTCCCCTCAAGAAGCCTTTCGCTAAGACTGTTCTGGTGGAATTTGTAAAGTGATATTTGGAAGCCCATAGAGGGCTGTGGTGAAAAAGGAAATATCTTCTGTGAAAAACTGAAAAGAAACTTCCTGAGAAACTGCTTTGTGTTTTGTTAATTCATCTCACAGAGTTACAGCTTTCCCCTAAACAAGCCGTTTACTGAGACTGTTCTTGTGGAATTTGCAAAGTGATATTTGGAAGCCCGTAGAGAGCTATTGTGAAAAAGGGAACATATTCAGTTAAAAACTGGAAAGAATCTTTCTGAGAAACTGCTTTGTTTTCTGTTAATTCAACCCACCGAGTTACACCTTTCCACTCAAGAGGCCTTTCGCTAAGACTGTTCTTGTGGAATTTACGAAGTGGTATTTTAAAACCCATAGAGGGTTATGGTGAAAAAGAAAGTATCCTAACATAAAAAGTGCAAAGAATCTTTCTGAGAAACTGCTTTGTGTTCTGTGAATTCAACTCCCAGAATTAAAGCTTTCTCCTCTAGAAAGTTTTCGCTAAGAATGTTGTTGTGGAATTTTCAAAGTGATATTTGGAAGCCCATAGAGGGCTATGGTGAAAAAGGAAGTAGCCTAAATTAACAACTGAAAAGAAGCTCTCTGAGAAACTGTTTTATTTTCTGTTAATTCATCTCACAGAGATACAGCTTTCCCCTCAAGAAGCCTTTCGCTAAGACTGTTGTTGTGGAATTTGAAAACTGATATTTGGAAGCCCACTGATGGCAGTGGTGAATAAGAAAATATCCTATAATAAAAACTGAAAAGAAGCTTTCTGAGAAACTGCTTTGTATTCTGTTAATTCATCTCACAGAGTTACATCTTTAAACTCAAGAAGTCTTTCCCTAAGACTGTTCTTGTGGAATTAGCAAAGTGATATTTGGAAGCCCATCGTGGGCTATGATGAAAAAGAAATTGTCTTCCGTTAAAAACTGGAAAGAAGCTTTCTGAGAAACTGCATTGTTTTCTGTTATTTCGTCTCACAGAGTTACAGCTTTCCCCTCAAGAAGCCTCTCGCTGAGACTGTTCTTGTGGAAAATGCAAAGTGATATTGGGAAGCCCATAGAGGGCTATGTTGAAAAAGGAAATATCTTCCGTTAAAAACAGGAAAGAGGCTTTCGAGAAACTTCTTTGTGTTCTGTTAATTCATCTCACAGAGTTACAGTTTTCCCCTCCAGAGTCCTTTCGCTAAGAATGTTCTTGTGGAATTTGCAAAGTGATATTTGGAAGCCCAAAGAGGGCTATGGTGAAAAAGGAAATATCTTCCATTAAAAACAGGAAGGAAGCTTTCGAGAAACTGCTTTCTGTTCTGTTAATTCATCTCACACTGTTACAGTTTTCCCCTCCAGAAGCCTTTCACTAAGAATGTTCTTGTGGAATTTGCAAAGTGATAATGGAAGCCCATAGAGCGTTATGGCGAAAAAGGAAATATCCTAAGATAAAACCCGAATAGAAGCATTCTGAGAAACTGCATTGTGTTCTCTTAATTCATCTCAGAGTGTTGTAGCTTTCCCTTCCAGAAACAGTTCACTAAGACTGTTCCTGTGGAATTTGCAAGGTGATATTTGGAAGCCCTTAGAGGGCTTTTTGAAAAAGGAAATATCTTGCGTTAAAAACTGGAAAGAAGCTTTCTGAAAAACTGCTTTGTGTTCTGCTAATTCATCTCAGAGAAGTACAGCTTTCCCCGCAATAAGCCGCTCACTAAGAATGTTCTTGTGGGCCGGGCGCCGTGGCTCAAGCCTGTAATCCCAGCACTTTGGGAGGCCGAGACGGGCGGATTACGAGGTCAGGAGATCGAGACCATCCTGGCTAACACAGTGAAACCCCGTCTCTACTAAAAATACAAAAAACTAGCCGGGCGAGGTGGCGGGCGCCTGTAGTCCCAGCTCCTCCGGAGGCTGAGGTAGGAGAATGGCGTAAACCCGGGAGGCGGAGCTTGCAGTGAGCTGAGATCCGGCCACTGCAGTCCAGCCCGGGCTACAGAGCAAGACTCCATCACAAAAAAAAAAAAAAAAAAAAAAAGAATGTTCTTGTGGAATTTGCAAAGTGGTATTTGGAAGCCTTTAGAGGGCTGTGGTGAAAATGGAAATATCCTAAGATAAAAACAAAAAAGAAGCTTTCTCAGAAACTGCTTTGTGTTCTGTTAATTCATCTCAAAGAGTTACATCTTTTCCTTCAAGAAGACTTTCGCTAAGACTCTTCTTGTGGAATTTTGCAAAGTGATATTTGGAAGCCCATAGAACGCTATGGTGAAAAAAGAAATATCTTCCGTTAAATACTGGAAAGAAGCTTTCTGAGAAACTGCTTTGTGTTCTGTTAATTCATCTCGCAGAGTTACAGCTTTCCTCTCAAGAAGCCTTTCGTTAAGACTGTTTTTGTGGAATTTGCAAAGTGATATTTCGAAGCCCATAGAGGGCTATGGTGAAAAAAGAAATATCTTCCGTTAAAAAGTGGAAAGAAGCTTTAAAAGAAACTCTTTTGTGTTCTGTTAATTCATCTCACAGAATTACAGCTTTCCCCTCAATAATCCTTTCGCTAAGACTGTTCTTGTGGAATTTGCAAAGTGATATTTGGAAGCCCATAGAGTGCTATGGTGAAAAAGGAAATATCTTCCGTTAAAAACTGGAAAGAAGCTTTCTGTGAAACTGCTTTGTGTTCTGTTAATTCATCTCACAGAGTTACAGTTTTCCCTTCAAGAAGCGTTTCGCTAAGGCTGTTCTTGTGGAATTTGGAAAGTGATATTTGGAAGCCCATAGAGGGTAAGGTGAAAAAGGAAATATCTTCAGTTAAAAACTGGAAAGAAGTTTTCTCAGAAACTGCTTTGTGTTCTCTTAATTCATCTCACAGAATTACAGTTTTCCCTTCAAGAAGCCTTTCGCTAAGGCTGTCTTGTGGTATCTGGAAAGTGATATTTGTAAGCCTATAGAGAGCTATGCTGAAAATGAAGAATCTTCAGTGATAAACTGGAAAGAAGCTTTCTGAGAAACTGCTTAGTGTTCTGTTAATTCATCTCACAGAGTTACAGCTTTCCCTTCAAGAAGCCTTTCGCTAAGACTGTTCTTGTGGAATTTGCAAAGTGATATTTGGAAGCCCTTAGCGGGCTATAGTGAAAAAGGAAATAATCCTAAGATAAAATATGAAATAAGCATTCTGAGAAACTGCTTTGTGATTTGTTAATTCATCTCACAGGGTTACAGCTTTCCCTTCAAGAAGCCTTTCGCAAAGGCTCTTCATGTGGAATTGGCAAAGTGATATTTGAAAGCACATAGAGGGCTATGGTGAAAAAGGAAATATCTTCCGTTAAAAACTGGAAAGAGCTTTCTGAGCAACTGCTTTGTGTTCTAATTCATCTCAAAGAGTTACACCTTTCCCTTCAAGAAGTCTTTCGCTAAGGCTGTTCTTGTGGAATTTGGAAAGTGTTATTTGGAAGACCATAGAGGGCTAAGGTGAAAAAGGAAATATCTTCCGTTAAAAACTGGAAAGAACCATTCTGAGAAAATGCGGTGTGTTCTGTTAGTACATATCACCGAGCTACAGCTTTCCCCTCAGGAAGCCGTTCACTAAGACTGTTCTTGTGGAATTGCAAAGTGATATTTGGAGGCACATAGAGGGCAATGGTGAAAAAGGAAACATCCCAAGATAAAAACTGAAAAGAAGCTTTCTGAGAAACTGCTTTGTGTTCTGTTAATTCAAGTCACAGAGTTACTCTTTTACCTCAGGAAGCCTTTCGCTAAGGCTGTTGTTGTGGAATTTGCAAAGTGATATTTGGAAGCCCAAAAGGGCTATGGTGAAAAAGGAAATATCCTCTGTTAAAAACTGGAAAGAAGCTTTCTGAGAAACTGCTTTGTGTTCAGTTAGTTCCTCTCACAGAGTTACAGCTTTCCCCTCAAGAAGACTTTCGCTAAGACTGTTCATGTGGAATTTTCAAAGTGATAATTGGAATCCCATAGAGGGCTATGGTGAAAAAGGAAATATCCTAAGGTAAAAACTGAAAAGTAGGTTTCTGAGAAAATGTTTTGTGTTCTGTTAATTCATCTTACAGAGTTACAGCTTTACCCTCAAGAAGCCTTTTGCTAAGACTTTTCTTCTGGAATTTGCAAAGTGATATTTGGAAACCCTATAGCCCTATGGTGAAAATGGAAATATCGTAAGATAAAAAACGAAAAGAAGGTTTCTGAGAAACTGCTTTGAATTCTTTTAATTCATCTTACAGATTTACAGCTTTTATATCCAGAATCCTTTCGCTAAGACTGTTCTTGTGGAATTTGCAAAATGTTTTTGGAAGCCCATAGAGGGCTATGCTGAAAAAGGAAATATCCTAAGATAAAAACTGAAAAGAAGCTTTCTGAGAAACTGCTTTGTGTTCTGTTAATTCAAGTCACAGAATTACTCTTTTACCTCAAGAAGCCTTTCGCTAAGGCTGTTGTTGTGGAATTTGCAAAGTGATATTTGGAAGCCCAAAAGGGCTATGGTGAAAAAGGAAATATCCTCTGTTAAAAACTGGAAAGAAGCTTTCTGAGAAACTGCTTTGTGTTCAGTTAGTTCCTCTCACAGAGTTACAGCTTTCCCCTCAAGAAGACTTTCGCTAAGACTGTTCATGTGGAATTTTCAAAGTGATAATTGGAATCCCATCGAGGGCTATGGTGAAAAAGGAAATATCCTAAGGTAAAAACTGAAAAGTAGGTTTCTGAGAAAATGTTTTGTGTTCTGTTAATTCATCTTACAGAGTTACAGCTTTACCCTCAAGAAGCCTTTCACTAAGACTTTTCTTCTGGAATTTGCAAAGTGATATTTGGAAACCCTATAGCCCTATGGTTAAAATGGAAGTATCGTAAGATAAAAAACGAAAAGAAGGTTTCTGAGAAACTGCTTTGAATTCCTTTAATTCATCTAAAAGATTTACAGCTTTTATCTCCAGAATCCTTTCGCTAAGACTGTTCTTGTGGAATTTGCAAAATGTTTTTGGAAGCCCATAGAGGGCTATGCTGAAAAAGGAAATATCCTAAGATAAAAACTGAAAAGAAGCTTTCTGAGAAACTGCTTTGTGTTCTGTTAATTCATCTCAGAGAGTTACAGCTTTCCCCTCAAGAAGTCTTTCACAAAGACTGTTCTTGTGTAATTTGCAAAGTGATATTTGGAAGACCATAGAAGGCTATGTTGAAAAAGGAAATATAGTAAGATAAAATCCGAAAAGAAGCTTTCTGAGAAACTGCTTTGTGTTCTGTTAATTCATCTCAAAGTGTCACAGATTTCCCCTCATGAGGCCGTTCACTAAGACTGTTCTTCTGAAATTTGGAAAGTGATATTTAGAATCTCATAGAGGGCAATGGTGAAAAAGGAAATATTTTCCGATAAAAACTGTAAAGAAGCTTTCTGATAAACTGCTTTGTGTTCTGTTAGTTCATCTCACAGAGTTACAGCTTTCCCTTCAAGAAGCAGTTCACTGAGACTATTCTTGTGAAATTTGCAAAGTGATATTAGAAAACTCCTAGAGGGCTATGGTGAAAAAGGAAATATCTTCCGTTAAAAACTGGAAAGAAGCTTTTTGAGAAACTGCCGTGTGTTCTGTTAAAGCATCTCACCGAGTTACAGCTTTCCCCTCAAGAAGGCTTTCGCTAAGACTGTTCTTGTGGGATTTGCAAAGTGATATTTGGAAGCCCATAGAGGGCTATGGTGAAAAAGGAAATATCTTTCGTTAAAAACTGGAAAGAAGATATCTGAGAAACTGCTTTGTGTTCTGTTAATTCATCTCACAGAGTTAAAGTTTTCTCCTCCAGAAGTCTTTCGCTTCCACTGTTCTTGTGGAATTTGCATAGTGATATTTGGAATCCCATAGAGGGCTATGGTGAAAATGGAAATAACTTCAGTTAAAAAATGAAAAGAAGCTTTCCGAGAAACTGCTTTGTGTTCTGTTAATTCATCTCAAAGAGTTACAGCTTTCCCCTCAAGAAGCCTTCCGCTAAGACTGTTTTTGAGGAATTTCCAAAGTGATATGTGGAAGCCCATAGAGGGCTATGGTGAAAATGGAAATATCGTAAGATACTTACCGAAAAGAAGCTGTCTGAAAAACTGCTTTGTGTTCTGGTAGTTCATCTCACAGGGCTACAGCTTTTCCCTCAAGAAGCCGTTCACTAAGACTGTTTTGTGAAATTTGCAAAGTGATATTTGGAAGCCCATAGAGGGCTAAGGTGAAAAAGGAAATATCTTCCGTTAAAAACTGGAAAGAACCATTTTGAGAAAATGCGGTGTGTTCTGTTAGTACATATCACCGAGCTACAGCTTTCCCCTCAGGAAGCCGTTCACTAAGACTGTTCTTGTGGAATTGCAAAGTGATATTTGGAGGCACATAGAGGGCAATGGTGAAAAAGGAAACATCCCAAGATAAAAACTGAAAAGAAGCTTTCTGAGAAACTGCTTTGTGTTCTGTTAATTCAAGTCACAGAGTTACTCTTTTACCTCAGGAAGCCTTTCGCTAAGGCTGTTGTTGTGGAATTTGCAAAGTGATATTTGGAAGCCCAAAAGGGCTATGGTGAAAAAGGAAATATCCTCAGTTAAAAACTGGAAAGAAGCTTTCTGAGAAACTGCTTTGTGTTCAGTTAGTTCCTCTCACAGAGGTTCAGCTTTCCCCTCAAGAAGACTTTCGCTAAGACTGTTCTTGTGGGATTTGCAAAGTGATATTTGGAAGCCCATAGATGGTTATGGTGAAAAAGGAAATATCTTTCGTTAAAAACTGGAAAGAAGATATCTGAGAAACTGCTTTGTGTTCTGTTAATTCATCTCACAGAGTTACAGTTTTCCCCTCCAGAAGTCTTTCGCTTCCACTGTTCTTGTGGAATTTGCATAGTGATATTTGGAATCCCATAGAGGGCTATGGTGAAAATGGAAATAACTTCAGTTAAAAAATGAAAAGAAGCTTTCCGAGAAACTGCTTTGTGTTCTGTTAATTCATCTCAAAGAGTTACAGCTTTCCCCTCAAGAAGCCTTCCGCTAAGACTGTTTTTGAGGAATTTCCAAAGTGATATGTGGAAGCCCATAGAGGGCTATGGTGAAAATGGAAATATCGTAAGATACTTACCGAAAAGAAGCTGTCTGAAAAACTGCTTTGTGTTCTGGTAGTTCATCTCACAGGGCTACAGCTTTTCCCTCAAGAAGCCGTTCACTAAGACTGTTTTGTGAAATTTGCAAAGTGATATTTGGAAGCCCATAGAGGGCTAAGGTGAAAAAGGAAATATCTTCCGTTAAAAACTGGAAAGAACCATTTTGAGAAAATGCGGTGTGTTCTGTTAGTACATATCACCGAGCTACAGCTTTTCCCTCAGGAAGCCGTTCACTAAGACTGTTCTTGTGGAATTGCAAAGTGATATTTGGAGGCACATAGAGGGCAATGGTGAAAAAGGAAACATCCCAAGATAAAAACTGAAAAGAAGCTTTCTGAGAAACTGCTTTGTGTTCTGTTAATTCAAGTCACAGAGTTACTCTTTTACCTCAGGAAGCCTTTCGCTAAGGCTGTTGTTGTGGAATTTGCAAAGTGATATTTGGAAGCCCAAAAGGGCTATGGTGAAAAAGGAAATATCCTCAGTTAAAAACTGGAAAGAAGCTTTCTGAGAAACTGCTTTGTGTTCAGTTAGTTCCTCTCACAGAGGTTCAGCTTTCCCCTCAAGAAGACTTTCGCTAAGACTGTTCTTGTGGGATTTGCAAAGTGATATTTGGAAGCCCATAGATGGTTATGGTGAAAAAGGAAATATCTTTCGTTAAAAACTGGAAAGAAGATATCTGAGAAACTGCTTTGTGTTCTGTTAATTCATCTCACAGAGTTACAGTTTTCCCCTCCAGAAGTCTTTCGCTTCCACTGTTCTTGTGGAATTTGCATAGTGATATTTGGAATCCCATAGAGGGCTATGGTGAAAATGGAAATAACTTCAGTTAAAAAATGAAAAGAAGCTTTCCGAGAAACTGCTTTGTGTTCTGTTAATTCATCTCAAATAGTTACAGCTTTCCCCTCAAGAAGCCTTCCGCTAAGACTGTTTTTGAGGAATTTCCAAAGTGATATGTGGAAGCCCATAGAAGGCTATGGTGAAAATGGAAATATCGTAAGATACTTACCGAAAAGAAGCTGTCTGAAAAACTGCTTTGTGTTCTGTTAGTTCATCTCACAGGGCTACAGCTTTTCCCTCAAGAAGCCGTTCACTAAGACTGTTTTGTGAAATTTGCAAAGTGATATTTGGAAGCCCATAGAGGGCTAAGGTGAAAAAGGAAATATCTTCCGTTAAAAACTGGAAAGAACCATTCTGAGAAAATGCGGTGTGTTCTGTTAGTACATATCACCGAGCTACAGCTTTCCCCTCAGGAAGCCGTTCACTAAGACTGTTCTTGTGGAATTGCAAAGTGATATTTGGAGGCACATAGAGGGCAATGGTGAAAAAGGAAACATCCCAAGATAAAAACTGAAAAGAAGCTTTCTGAGAAACTGCTTTGTGTTCTGTTAATTCAAGTCACAGAGTTACTCTATTACCTCAGGAAGCCTTTCGCTAAGGCTGTTGTTGTGGAATTTGCAAAGTGATATTTGGAAGCCCAAAAGGGCTATGGTGAAAAAGGAAATATCCTCTGTTAAAAACTGGAAAGAAGCTTTCTGAGAAACTGCTTTGTGTTCAGTTAGTTCCTCTCACAGAGTTACAGCCTTCCCCTCAAGAAGACTTTCGCTAAGACTGTTCATGTGGAATTTTCAAAGTGATAATTGGAATCCCATAGAGGGCTATGGTGAAAAAGGAAATATCCTAAGGTAAAAACTGAAAAGTAGGTTTCTGAGAAAATGTTTTGTGTTCTGTTAATTCATCTTACAGAGTTACAGCTTTACCCTCAAGAAGCCTTTCGCTAAGACTTTTCTTCTGGAATTTGCAAAGTGATATTTGGAAACCCTATAGCCCTATGGTGAAAATGGAAATATCGTAAGATAAAAAACGAAAAGAAGGTTTCTGAGAAACTGCTTTGAATTCTTTTAATTCATCTTACAGATTTACAGCTTTTATCTCCAGAATCCTTTCGCTAAGACTGTTCTTGTGGAATTTGCAAAATGTTTTTGGAAGCCCATAGAGGGCTATGCTGAAAAAGGAAATATCCTAAGATAAAAACTGAAAAGAAGCTTTCTGAGAAACTGCTTTGTGTTCTGTTAATTCATCTCAGAGAGTTACAGCTTTCCCCTCAAGAAGTCTTTCACAAAGACTGTTCTTGTGTAATTTGCAAAGTGATATTTGGAAGACCATAGAGGGCTATGTTGAAAAAGGAAATATAGTAAGATAAAATCCGAAAAGAAGCTTTCTGAGAAACTGCTTTGTGTTCTGTTAATTCATCTCAAAGTGTCACAGATTTCCCCTCATGAGGCCGTTCACTAAGACTGTTCTTCTGAAATTTGGAAAGTGATATTTAGAATCTCATAGAGGGCAATGGTGAAAAAGGAAATATTTTCCGATAAAAACTGTAAAGAAGCTTTCTGATAAACTGCTTTGTGTTCTGTTAGTTCATCTCACAGAGTTACAGCTTTCCCTTCAAGAAGCAGTTCACTGAGACTATTCTTGTGAAATTTGCAAAGTGATATAAGAAAACTCCTAGAGGGCTATGGTGAAAAAGGAAATATCTTCCGTTAAAAACTGGAAAGAAGCTTTTTGAGAAACTGCCGTGTGTTCTGTTAAAGCATCTCACCGAGTTACAGCTTTCCCCTCAAGAAGGCTTTCGCTAAGACTGTTCTTGTGGGATTTGCAAAGAGATATTTGGAAGTCCCTAGAGGGCTATGGTGAAAAAGGAAATATCTTTCGTTAAAAACTGGAAAAAAATATCTGAGAAACTGCTTTGTGTTCTGTTAATTCATCTCACAGAGTTACAGTTTTCCCCTCCAGAAGTCTTTCGCTTCCACTGTTCTTGTGGAATTTGCATAGTGATATTTGGAATCCCATAGAGGGCTATGGTGAAAATGGAAATAACTTCAGTTAAAAAATGAAAAGAAGCTTTCCGAGAAACTGCTTTGTGTTCTGTTAATTCATCTCAAAGAGTTACAGCTTTCCCCTCAAGAAGCCTTCCGCTAAGACTGTTTTTGAGGAATTTCCAAAGTGATATGTGGAAGCCCATAGAGGGCTATGGTGAAAATGGAAATATCGTAAGATACTTACCGAAAAGAAGCTGTCTGAAAAACTGCTTTGTGTTCTGTTAGTTCATCTCACAGAGCTACAGCTTTTCCCTCAAGAAGCCGTTCACTAAGACTGTTTTGTGAAATTTGCAAAGTGATATTTGGAAGCCCATAGAGGGCTAAGGTGAAAAAGGAAATATCTTCCGTTAAAAACTGGAAAGAACCATTCTGAGAAAATGCGGTGTGTTCTGTTAGTACATATCACCGAGCTACAGCTTTCCCCTCAGGAAGCCGTTCACTAAGACTGTTCTTGTGGAATTGCAAAGTGATATTTGGAGGCACATAGAGGGCAATGGTAAAAAAGGAAACATCCCAAGATAAAAACTGAAAAGAAGCTTTCTGAGAAACTGCTTTGTGTTCTGTTAATTCAAGTCACAGAGTTACTCTTTTTCCTCAGGAAGCCTTTCGCTAAGGCTGTTGTTGTGGAATTTGCAAAGTGATATTTGGAAGCCCAAAAGGGCTATGGTGAAAAAGGAAATATCCTCTGTTAAAAACTGGAAAGAAGCTTTCTGAGAAACTGCTTTGTGTTCAGTTAGTTCCTCTCACAGAGTTACAGCTTTCCCCTCAAGAAGACTTTCGCTAAGACTGTTCATGTGGAAATTTCAAAGTGATAATTGGAATCCCATAGAGGGCTATGGTGAAAAAGGAAATATCCTAAGGTAAAAACTGAAAAGTAGGTTTCTGAGAAAATGTTTTGTGTTCTCTTAATTCATCTTACAGAGTTACAGCTTTACCCTCAAGAAGCCTTTCGCTAAGACTTTTCTTCTGGAATTTGCAAAGTGATATTTGGAAACCCTATAGCCCTATGGTGAAAATGGAAATATCGTAAGATAAAAAACGAAAAGAAGGTTTCTGAGAAACTGCTTTGAATTCTTTTAATTCATCTTACAGATTTACAGCTTTTATCTCCAGAATCCTTTCGCTAAGACTGTTCTTGTGGAATTTGCAAAATGTTTTTGGAAGCCCATAGAGGGCTATGCTGAAAAAGGAAATATCCTAAGATAAAAACTGAAAAGAAGCTTTCAGAGAAACTGCTTTGTGTTCTGTTAATTCATCTCAGAGAGTTACAGCTTTTCCCTCAAGAAGTCTTTCACAAAGACTGTTCTTGTGTAATTTGATATTTGGAAGACCATAGAGGGCTATGTTGAAAAAGGAAATATAGTAAGATAAAATCCAAAAAGAAGCTTTCTGAGAAACTGCTTTGTGTTCTGTTAATTCATCTCAAAGTGTCACAGATTTCCCCTCATGAGGCCGTTCACTAAGAGTGTTCTTCTGAAATTTAGAAAGTGATATTTAGAATCTCATAGAGGGCAATGGTGAAAAAGGAAATATTTTCCGATAAAAACTGTAAAGAAGCTTTCTGATAAACTGCTTTGTGTTCTGTTAGTTCATCTCACAGAGTTACAGCTTTCCCTTCAAGAAGCAGTTCACTGAGACTATTCTTGTGAAATTTGCAAAGTGATATTAGAAAACTCCTAGAGGGCTATGGTGAAAAAGGAAATATCTTCCGTTAAAAACTGGAAAGAAGCTTTTTGAGAAACTGCCGTGTGTTCTGTTAAAGCATCTCACCGAGTTACAGCTTTCCCCTCAAGAAGGCTTTCGCTAAGACTGTTCTTGTGGGATATGCAAAGTGATATTTGGATGCCCATAGAGGGCTATGGTGGAAAAGGAAATATCTTTCGTTAAAAACTGGAAAGAAGATATCTGAGAAACTGCTTTGTGTTCTGTTAATTCATCTCACAGAGTTACAGTTTTCCCCTCCAGAAGTCTTTCGCTTCCACTGTTCTTGTGGAATTTGCATAGTGATATTTGGAATCCCATAGAGGGCTATGGTGAAAATGGAAATAACTTCAGTTAAAAAATGAAAAGAAGCTTTCCGAGAAACTGCTTTGTGTTCTGTTAATTCATCTCAAAGAGTTACAGCTTTCCCCTCAAGAAGCCTTCCGCTAAGACTGTTTTTGAGGAATTTCCAAAGTGATATGTGGAAGCCCATAGAGGACTATGGTGAAAATGGAAATATCGTAAGATACTTACCGAAAAGAAGCTGTCTGAAAAACTGCTTTGTGTTCTGTTAGTTCATCTCGCAGAGCTACAGCTTTTCCCTCAAGAAGCCGTTCACTAAGACTGTTTTGTGAAATTTGCAAAGTGATATTTGGAAGCCCATAGAGGGCTAAGGTGAAAAAGGAAATATCTTCCGTTAAAAACTGGAAAGAACCATTCTGAGAAAATGCGGTGTGTTCTGTTAGTACATATCACCGAGCTACAGCTTTCCCCTCAGGGAGCCGTTCACTAAGACTGTTCTTGTGGAATTGCAAAGTGATATTTGGAGGCACATAGAGGGCAATGGTGAAAAAGGAAACATCCCAAGATAAAAACTGAAAAGAAGCTTTCTGAGAAAATGCTTTGTGTTCTGTTAATTCAAGTCACAGAGTTACTCTTTTACCTCAGGAAGCCTTTCGCTAAGGCTGTTGTTGTGGAATTTGCAAAGTGATATTTGGAAGCCCAAAAGGGCTATGGTGAAAAAGGAAATATCCTCTGTTAAAAACTGGAAAGAAGATTTCTGAGAAACTGCTTTGTGTTCAGTTAGTTCCTCTCACAGAGTTACAGCTTTCCCCTCAAGAAGACTTTCGCTAAGACTGTTCATGTGGAATTTTCAAAGTGATAATTGGAATCCCATAGAGGGCTATGGTGAAAAAGGAAATATCCTTAGGTAAAAACAGAAAAGTAGGTTTCTGAGAAAATGTTTTGTGTTCTGTTAATTCATCTTACAGAGTTACAGCTTTCCCCTCAAGAAGGCTTTCGCTAAGACTGTTCTTGTGGGATTTGCAAAGTGATATTTGGAAGCCCATAGAGGACTACGGTGAAAAAGGAAATATCTTTCGTTAAAAACTGGAAAGAAGAAATCTGAGAAACTGCTTTGTGTTCTGTTAATTCATCTCACAGCGTTACAGTTTTCCCCTCCAGAAGTCTTTCGCTTCCACTGTTCTTGTGGAATTTGCATAGTGATATTTGGAATCCCATAGAGGGCTATGGTGAAAATGGAAATACCTTCAATTAAAAAATGAAAAGAAGCTTTCCGAGCAACTGCTTTGTGTTCTGTTAATTCATCTCAAAGAATTACAGCTTTCCCCTCAAGAAGCCTTCCGCTAAGACTGTTTTTGAGGAATTTCCAAAGTGATATTCGGAAGCCCATAGAGGGCTATGGTGAAAATGGAAATATCCTAAGATACTTACCGAAGAGAAGCTGTCTGAAAAACTGCTTTGTGTTCTGTTAGTTCATCTCACAGAGCTACAGCTTTTCCCTCAAGAAGCCGTTCATTAAGACTGTTTTGTGAAATTTGGAAAGTGATATTTGAAAACCCATAGAGGACTAGGGTGAAAAAGGAAATATCCTCCGTTAAAAACTGGAAAGAAGATTTGTGAGAAAATGCTTTGTGTTCTGTTAATTCCTCTCACAGAGTTAGAGCTTTCCCCTCAAGAAGCCTTTCGCTAAGACTGTTGTTGTGGAATTTGCAAAGTGATATTTGGAAGCCCAAAGGGCTATGGTGAAAAAGGAAATATCCTCAGTTAAAAACTGGAAAGAAGCTTTCTGAGAAACTGCTTTGTGTTCAGTTGGTTACTCTCACAGAGTTACAGCTTTCCCCTCAAGAAGCCTTTCGCTAAGACTGTTCTTGTGGAATTTGCAAGGTGATATTTTAAATCCCATAGAGGGCTACAGTGAAAAAGGAAATATCTTCCGTTAAAAACGGGAAAGAAGCTTTCTGAGCAACTGCTTTGTGTTCTGTTAATTCATCTCACAGTGTTACAGCTTTCCCCTCAAGAAGCCTTTCGTTAAGACTGTTCTTGTGGAATATGGAATGTGATATTTGGACGGCCGTAGAGGGATATGGTGAGAAAGGAAATATCTTCCGTTAAAAACTGGAAAGAAGCGTTCTGAGAAACTGCTTTGTGTTCTGTTAATTCATCTCACAGAGTTACAGCTTTCCCTTCAAGAAGTCTTTCGCTAAGGCTGTTCTTGTGGAATTTCGAAAGTGTTATTTGGAAGACCATAGAGGGCTACGGTGAAAAAGGAAATATCTTCAGTTAAAAACTGTAAAGAAGCTTTCGGAGAAACTGCTTTGTGTTCTCTTAATTCACCTCAGAGAGTTACTGCTTTCCCCTCAAGAAGCCTTTCGCTAAGACTGTTCTTGTGGAATATGGAAACTGATATTTGGATGCCCATAGGGGGCTATGGTGAAAAAAGAAATATCTTCCGTTAAAAACTGGAAAGAAGCTTTCTGAGAAACTGCTTTGTGTTCTGTTAATTTATCTCACAGAGTTACAGCATTCCCCTCAAGAAGCCTTTTGCTAAGACTGTTCTTGTGGAATTTGGAAAGTGGTATTTGAAAGCCCATAGAGGGCTATGGTGAAAAAGGAAATATGTTCTGTTAAAAACTGTAAAGAAGCTTTCTGAGAAACTGCTTCATGTTCTGTTAATTTATCTCACAGAGTTACAGCTTTCCCTTCAAGAAGCTTTTTGCTAAGGCTGTTCTTGTGGAATTTGGAAAGTGATATTTGGAAGCCCAATGAGGGCTAATGTGAAAAAATGAATATCTTCCCTTAAAAACTGGAAAGAAGCTTTCTGAGAAACTGCTTTGTGTTCTGGTGATTCTTCTCACAGAATTACAGCTTGCCCCTCAAGAAGCCTTTTGTTAAGACTGTTCTTCTGGAATTTGCAAAGTGATATTTGGAAGCCCTTAGTGGTCTATGGTGAAAAAGGAAATATCCTAAGATAAAAACTGAAAAGAAGCATTCTGAGAAACTGCTTTGTGTTCTGTTGATTCATCTCACAGAGTTACAGCTTCCCCCTCAAGAATCTTTCACTAAGACTGTTCTTGTGGAACTTGGAAAGTGATATTTGGGATCCCTTAGAGGGCTATGGAGAAAAAGGATATATCCTAAGATAAAAACTGAAAAGAAGATTTCTGAGAAACTGCTTTGTGTTCTGTTAATTCATCTCACAGAGTTACAGCTTTCCCCTCAAGAAGCCTTTCGCTAAGACTGTTCTTGTGGAATTTGCAAGGTGATATTTTAAATCCCATAGAGGGCTACAGTGAAAAAGGAAATATCTTCCGTTAAAAACGGGAAAGAAGCTTTCTGAGCAACTGCTTTGTGTTCTGTTAATTCATCTCACAGTGTTACAGCTTTCCCCTCAAGAAGCCTTTCGTTAAGACTGTTCTTGTGGAATATGGAAAGTGATATTTGGACGGCCGTAGAGGGATATGGTGAGAAAGGAACTATCTTCCGTTAAAAACTGGAAAGAAGCGTTCTGAGAAACTGCTTTGTGTTCTGTTAATTCATCTCACAGAGTTACAGCTTTCCCTTCAAGAAGTCTTTCGCTAAAGCTGTTCTTGTGAATTTCGAAAGTGTTATTTGGAAAACCATAGAGGGCTACGCTGAAAAAGGAAATATCTTCAGTTAAAAACTGTAAAGAAGCTTTCGGAGAAACTGCTTTGTGTTCTCTTAATTCACCTCAGAGAGTTACTGCTTTCCCCTCAAGAAGCCTTTCGCTAAGACTGTTCTTGTGGAATATGGAAACTGATATTTGGATGCCCTTAGGGGGCTATGGTGAAAAAAGAAATATCTTCCGTTAAAAATTGGAAAGAAGCTTTCTGAGAAACTGCTTCGTGTTCTGTTAATTTATCTCACAGAGTTACAGCTTTCCCTTCAAGAAGCTTTTGCTAAGGCTGTTCTTGTGGAATTTGGAAAGTGATATTTGGAAGCCCAATGAGGGCTAATGTGAAAAAGTGAATATCTTCCCTTAAAAACTGGAAAGAAGCTTTCTGAGAAACTGCTTTGTGTTCTGGTGATTCTTCTCACAGAATTACAGCTTTCCCCTCAAGAAGCCTTTTGTTAAGACTGTTCTTCTGGAATTTGCAAAGTGATATTTGGATGCCCTTAGTCGTCTATGGTGAAAAAGGAAATATCCTAAGATAAAAACTGAAAAGAAGCATTCTGAGAAACTGCTTTGTGCTCTGTTGATTCATCTCACAGAGTTACAGCTTCCCCCTCAAGAATCTTTCTCTAAGACTGTTCTTGTGGAACTTGCAAAGTGATATTTGGAATCCCTTAGAGGGCTATGGAGAAAAAGGAAATATCCTAAGATAAAAACTGAAAAGAAGCTTTCTGAGAAGCTGTTTAGTGTTCTGTTAAATCATTTCAAAGTGCTACAGCTTTACCCTCAAGAAGACTTTCGCTAAGACTGTTGTTGTGGAATGTGCAAAGTGATATTTGGAAGTCCATAGAGGGCTATGGTGAACAAGGAAATATTTTCCATTAAAAACTGAAAAGAAGCATTCTGAGAAACAGCTTTATATTCTGTTTATTCATCTCACATAGTTACACCATTCCCCTCAAGTTGTCTTTTGCTAAGTCTGTTCTTGTGAAATTTGCAAAGTGATATTTGGAAGTCCATACAGGGCTATGGTGAAAAAGGAAATATCTTCCGTTAAAAACTGGAAAGAAATTTCTGAGAAACTGTTTTTGTTCTGTTAATTCTTCTCACAGAGTTACAGATTTCCCCTTAAGAAGCCTTTCGCTAAGACTGTTCTTGTGGTATTTGCAGAGTGATATTTGGAAGCCCATAGATGGCTATGGTGAAAAAGGAAATATCCTAAGGTAAAAACTGAAAAGAAGATTTCTGGGAAACTGCTTCGTGTCTGTAAATTCATCTCACAGAGTTACAGCTTTCCCCTCAAGAAGCCTTTCGCTAAGACGGTTCTTGTGGAATTTACAAAGTGATGTTTGGAAGCCCAGAGAGGGCTATGGCGAAAAAGGAAATATCTTCCGTTAAAAACTGAAAAGACGCGTTCTGAGAAACTGCTTTCTGTTCTGTTAATTCATCTCACAGAGTTACAGCTTTCCCCTCAAGAAGCCTTTCGCTAAGACGGTTCTTGAGGAATTTGCAAAGTGATATTTGGAAGCCCATAGAGGGCCTTTCCCTTCAAGACGCCTTTCGGTAAGTCTGTTCTTGTGGAATTTGCAAAGTGATATTTGGAAGCCCATAGAGGGCTATGGTGAAAAAGTAAATATCTTCCTTTAAACACTGGAAAGAATCTGTCTGAGAAACTGCTTTGTGTTCTGTTAATTCATCTCACAGAGTTACAGCATTCCCCACAAGAAGCCTTTCCCTAAGACTGTTCTTGGGGAATTTCAAAAGTGATATTAGGAAGCCCATAGAGGGCTATGGTGAAAAAGGAAATATCTTCCGTTAAAAACTGGAAAGAAGCTTTCTGAGCAACTGCTTTGTGTTCTGTTAATTCATCTCACAGTGTTACAGCTTTCCGCTCAAGAAGCCTTTCGCTAAGACTGTTCTTGTGGAATTTGCAAAGTGATATTTGGAAGCCCATAGAGAGCTTTCGTTAAAAAGGAAATATCTTCAGTTAAAAACTGGAAAGAAGCGTTCTGAGAAACTGCTTTGTGTTCTCTTATTTCATTTCACAGAGTTACAGCTTTCCCCTCCAGAAGCCTTTCGCTAAGGCTGTTCTTGAGGAATTTACAAAGTGATATTTGGAAGCCCATACAGGGTTATGGCGAAAAAGGAAATATCCTAAGATAAAAACCATAAAGAAGCTTTCTGAGAAACTGCATTGTGTTCTCTGAATTCATCTCACAGTGTTACAGCTGTCCCGTCAAGAAGCCGTTCACTAACACTGTTCCTGTGGAATTCGCAAGGTGATAGTTGGAAGTCCATAGAGGGCTACGGTGAAAAAGGAAATATCTTCCATTAAAAACTACAAAGAAATTTTCTGAGAAACTGCTTTGTGTTCTGTTAATTCATCTCACAGAGTTACAGCTTTCTTCTCAGAAGCCATTCTCTAAGACTGTTCTTGTGGAATTTGCAACGTGATATTTGGAAGCCCATAGAGGGCTACGGTGTAAAAGTAGATATCTTCCGTTAAAACCTGGAAATAAAGTTTCTGAGAAACTGTTTTGTGTTCTGTTAATTCATCTCACAGAGTTACTGCTTTACCCTCAAGAAGTCTTTCGCTAAGACTGTTCTTGTGGTACTTGCAAAGTGATATTTGGAACCCTTAGACGGCTATGCTGATAAAGGAAATATCTGCAGTTAAAAACTGGAAAGAAGCCTTCTGAGAAACAGCTTTGTGTTCTGTTAATCCATCTCAGAGAGTTCCAACATCCACCTCAAGAAGCCTTTCGCTAAGACTGTTCTTGTGGAATTTCCAATGTGATATTTGGAAGCCCATAGAGGGCTACGGTGAAAAAGGTAATATATTAAGATAAAAACTGAAAAGAAGATTTCTGAGAAACTGACTTTCTGTTCTGTTAATTCATCTCACAGATTTTCAGCTTTCCCAGAAAGAAGTCTTTCGCTAAGACTGTTCTTGTGGAATTTACAAAGTGATAATTGGAAGTCCATGGAGGGCTATGGTGAAACTGGAAATATCTTCAGTTAAAAACTGGAAAGAAGTGTCTGAGAAACTGCTTTGGGTTCTGTTAATTCATCTCACAGAATTACAGCATTAACCTCAAGAATCCTTTCCCTAAGACTGTTCTTGTGGAATTAGCAAAGTGTCATTTGAAAGCCTATAGAGGGCTATGTTGAAAAAGGAAATATCATAAGATAAAAACTGAAAAGAAGCTTTTTGACAAACTACTTTGCGTTTTCTTAATTCATCTCACAGAGTTACAGTTTTCCCCTCAAGACGCCTTTCGCCAGGACTGTTCTTGTGGAATTTGAAGAGTGATATTTGGAAGCCTATAGAGGGCTATGGTGATAAAGGAAATATTCTAAGATAAAAACCGAAAAGAAGCTTTCCTGGCCACTGCTTTGTGTTTTGTTAATTCATCTCACAGAGTTACAGCTTTCCCTTCAAGAAGCTTTTTGCTAAGGCTGTTCTTGTGGAATTTGGAAAGTGATATTTGGAAGCCCAATGAGGGCTAATGTGAAAAAGTGAATATCTTCCCTTAAAAACTGGAAAGAAGCTTTCTGAGAAACTGCTTTGTGTTCTGGTGATTCTTCTCACAGAATTACAGCTTTCCCCTCAAGAAGCCTTTTGTTAAGACTGTTCTTCTGGAATTTGCAAAGTGATATTTGGAAGCCCTTTGTGGTCTATGGTGAAAAAGGAAATATCCTAAGATAAAAACTGAAAAGAAGCATTCTGAGAAACTGCTTTGTGTTCTGTTGATTCATCTCACAGAGTTACAGCTTCCCCCTCAAGAATCTTTCTCTAAGACTGTTCTTGTGGAACTTGCAAAGTGATATTTGGAATCCCTTAGAGGGCTATGGAGAAAAAGGAAATATCCTAAGATAAAAACTGAAAAGAAGCTTTCTGAGAAGCTGTTTAGTGTTCTGTTAAATCATTTCAAAGTGCTAAAGCTTTACCCTCAAGAAGACTTTCGCTAAGACTGTTGTTGTGGAATGTGCAAAGTGATATTTGGAAGTCCATAGAGGGCTATGGTGAACAAGGAAATATTTTCCATTGAAAACTGAAAACAAGCGTTCTGAGAAACAGCTTTATATTCTGTTTATTCATCTCACATAGTTACAGCATTCCCCTCAAGTTGTCTTTTGCTAAGTCTGTTCTTCTGAAATTTGCAAAGTGATATTTGGAAGTCCATACAGGGCTATGGTGGAAAAGGAAATATCTTCCGTTAAAAACTGGAAAGAAATTTCTGAGAAACAGTTTTTGTTCTGTTAATTCTTCTCACAGAGTTACAGATTTCCCCTCAAGAAGCCTTTCGCTAAGACTGTTCTTGTGGTATTTGCAGAGTGATATTTGGAAGCCCATAGATGGCTATGGTGAAAAAGGAAATATCCTAAGGTAAAAACTGAAAAGAATATTTCAGAGAAACTGCTTCGTGTCTGTAAATTCATCTCACAGAGTTACAGCTTTCCCCTCAAGAAGCCTTTCGCTAAGACGGTTCTTGTGGAATTTACAAAGTGATATTTGGAAGCCCAGAGAGGGCTATGGCGAAAAAGGAAATATCTTCCGTTAAAAACTGAAAAGAAGCGTTCTGAGAAACTGCTTTCTGTTCTGTTAATTCATCTCACAGAGTTACAGCTTTCCCCTCAAGAAGCCTTTCGCTAAGACGGTTCTTGAGGAATTTGCAAAGTGATATTTGGAAGCCCATAGAGGGCCTTTCCCTTCAAGACGCCTTTCGGTAAGTCTGTTCTTGTGGAATTTGCAAAGTGATATTTGGAAGCCCATAGAGGGCTATGGTGAAAAAGTAAATATCTTCCTTTAAACACTGGAAAGAATCTGTCTGAGAAACTGCTTTGTGTTCTGTTAATTCATCTCACAGAGTTACAGCATTCCCCACAAGAAGCCTTTCCCTAAGACTGTTCTTGGGGAATTTCAAAAGTGATATTAGGAAGCCCATAGAGGGCTATGGTGAAAAAGGAAATATCTTCCGTTAAAACCTGGAAAGAAGCTTTCTGAGAAACTGCTTGGTGTTCTGTTAATTCATCTCACGGAGTTACAGCTTTTCCCTCAAGAAGCCTTTCGCTAAGACTGTTCTTGTGGAATTTGCAAAGTGATATTTGGAAGCCCATGTAGGGCTATGGTGAATAGGAAATATCTTGCGTTAAAAACTGGAAAGAAGCCTTCTGAGAAACTGCTTTGTGTTCTGTTAATTCATCTCACAGAGTTACAGCTTTCCCTTCATAAAGCCTTTCGCTAAGGCTGTTCTTGTGGAATTTGCAAAGTGATAGTTGGAAGCCCATATAGGGCTATTGTGAAAAAGGAAATATCTTCCGTTAAAAACTGGAAAGAACCTGTCTGAGAAACTGCTTTGTGTTCTGTTAATTCTTCTCACTCTGTTACAGCTACCCCCTCAAGAAACCTTTTCCTAAGACTGTTCTTGTGTAATTTGCAAAGTGATATTTGGAAGCCCGTAGAGGGCTATGGTGAAAAAGGAAATATCCTAAGAAAAAATCTGGAAAGAAGTTTTCTGAGAAACTGCTTTGTGTTCTGTTAATTCATCTCACAGAGTTTCAGCTTTCCCCTCAAGAAACCCTTCGCGAACAGTGTTCTTGTGGAATTTGCAAAGTGATATTTGGAAGTCCATAGAGGGCTATTGTGAAAAAACAAATATCTTAAGATAAAAACTGAAAAGAAGCTTTTTTG
>NW_027326952.1:0-25601 GCF_047675955.1 Chlorocebus sabaeus | reverse complement strand
TCCATAACCTTAAGAATAGTTTTATTATTCTGTTCAAATTAGTGCTTCATTTACTTATCCAAATGAACTAATAATAAATTTAAAATCATGATTAAATAAAATTCCTTCCATCAGATCCCTTGTCATAATGTAGAAATGCAGTAGAAGTCGCTGGATTAAGATTCCAAATGGATGTGTCAGCGAGGCTTATTGTCCAATAAACTGTAACATGTAGGCACTACACCATGCAAATGGGCTTCTATACTTGATGGTGGCTGCTGCTTTAAAAAACAAAACAACGCCAGAACAGTGGCTCACGCCTGTAATCCCAGTACTTTGGGAGGCTAAGGCGGGCAGATTATGAGGTCAAGAGATGGAGACCATCCTGGCAAATACGGTGAAACCCCATCTCTACTAAAAATACAAAAAATTAGCTGGGTGTGGTGGCATGCACCTGTAATCCCAGCAACTCGGGAGGCTGAAGCAGGAGAATCGCTTGAACCCAAGAGGCGGAGGTTGCAGTGAGCCGAGAACATGCCACTGCACTCCAACCTGGCAACAGAGCGAGACAAAAGCCCTTGCCAGATGCCATCACCATGCTCTTGGTATTCCCCGCCTCCAGAACCATGAGCCAAATAAATTTCTGTTCATTATAAATTATACTCTGTTCATTATAAATTATCTAGCTCAAGTATTCTTTTAGCAGCAGAAAATGATTTAAGGCAGTAGGTAAACACAGAAAAATAACTACATGCATTTATTCTATAATGACATTAGAGGAAATAAAATGAAACAAAACAGTATCATCATTTAAAACAAATAATGAACACAAAACAAAAATGAGAGATAGCTAAGGACAATAAATCAATCATTTTTTTAGAAAGTAAATGAAGGACTATTTGTAAAGGACTTTGCAAAGAGGAAAGTCATTCTAGGAGCCTATAAAATTAGGTAGACAATTTGTCTTGCAGAATCTCAGAAATGTCTTGGGCACCAGGTACCACTTAAGATAATTCTAGGCTGATAACAGGAATTGTTTAAAAGTTAATGCATAACTATATTAGATCCCAGTTTTCTTTCCAAATCCTACGGACAAAGATTGCTATAGAGAAGGGAGATGTGATCTCTTGCAAAAGTGAAATTTAATGGCCCTGTAATCCAAGTGTGTAGCTGATTCATGAGTAGAAACAGGAGGATGAAGTTAAAACCTGTGCATAACAAAGATACTAAGACTTTAAAACAAATAAACTTAATAAAAGATATTCATAAACCAAACAATTAAAAGAGCAAGGCTGTATCAACTAGAAGTAGGAGGGCTGACACCTCAGGCAGATTTTTAACACCTAATCTGCTTATAGAACGCATTCTGTCTAATGTTATACAAAAAATTAACTTATCCAGATCTGGATCTCCTTCCTCCCTATTGGATTTACATGATGTTAGAAGTACAGATACTCCGTCTTTCAAACATGTAACATGCTGAGGTAATTAACTAAATGATATTGCATTGTTATGCTGCTACTTGGATTGCAGTTTAAAAAACAATTGTAATTTGTGTTATTTATTTTTCCTCAATAAAATGTCTCCAAGAGAAAATATAATTGATTTTAATAACTAATGTTACACATCTGAGTTAATATATGATAATTTATAACAATCACAATGAGCAACTTTGCCTCTCAGAACATCATTTGTTTTGAAAAAGGAAAGAGAATATGCATGGGCTATAATTTAGTTTCTGCCTATGGCTCCTTAGTTGTGATTAGGTTCTCAGTAACCTCAATGGCATTTTATTTTATTTTTTTATTTTTATTTTTTTTAAGTCACAGACTATTTGGGCCCAATGAATTTCTTTGAATCAAAATATTTTTTAAAAATATTATCCAAATTTAAACAGCCTTATTTTGTTGTTGTCGTTACTTGTAAAATATTTTAGGTATACGGATTTCCATCACAAGATACCATGCTACTAAATTTTGTAAAACACACATAAATACATACATACATTTTTTTTTTCTTTTTGAGATGGGAGTCTTGCTCTGTCACCCAGGCTGGAGTTCAGTGGTGCAATCTCAGCTCACTGCAACCTCTGCCTCCCAGATTACAGCAATTCTCCTGCCTCAGCCTCCCTATTAGCTGGGACTCCAGGTGTGCACACCACACCTGGCTAATTTTGGTAATTTTTAATAGAGACCGTGGTTTTCCCATGCGGACCAGGCTGGTCTCCAACTCCTGATCTCAGCTGATCTGCTAACCATGGCCTCCCAAAATGCTGGGATTACAGGCATAAGCCACTGCACCTAGCCCACATACATATTCTTGATACCAGAACTGGCATTATTAGAGTCTATGGATCCCAGTGAAAAATGAAGATGTCAGTCTCCTTTTTCAGAAAAGTAAGTCTTTTAAGCAAGGTTTGGGCCTTCTGAGCACAGGGCAATGTGGAGTTACACGTTAAAAGCATCTGAAGCAAGGTACAGTAGATGCAACGTTTTTTTCCTTCCACAAACTCCTTCCTTTCACTTTTGTGGGATTTCTCTTTTTCTTTTGTTTAGTAATAAAAGAATTTTGTTAACTCACAGTTCTACAAGAGAAAAATCGATGAGGGCAAACAAAAGTCCAGAGAAAGCAGGATGCCTAACTGCCTGCTGGGAAGAGAGAGAAACAGGTAACTATTGACTCACTGAGACCTTTATTGGGGTCTAAGTCATAATTTGTCCAGAATTGGCGGGTTCTTGGTCTCGCTGACTTCAAGAATGGAGCCGCAGCCCCTTGCAGTGAGTGTTAAGAGTTCTTAAAGACGACGTGTCTGGAGTTTGTTCCTTCACGTGTTTATATGGGTCCACAGTTTCTTCCTTCTGGTGGGTTCATGGTCTGACTGACTTCAAGAGTGAAGCTGTAGACCTTCCCAATGTTACAGCTCATAAAGGTGGCTAGAACCCAGAAAATAAGCCACAGCAAGATTTACTGTAAGTGGCAAAAGAACAAACCTCCCCTTTGGGAAAAGCTACCCCAATGACTTACCAATGGCTGGTTAGGGCAGCCTGCTTTTATTGTCTTATCTGGCCCCACCCACATCCTGCTGATTGGACCATTTTACAGAGAGCTGATTGATCTGTTTTACAGAGAGCTGATTGGTCCATTCTGACAGGGTGCTGATTGGTGTGTTTACAATCCTTCAGCTAGACACAAAGTGGTAGACAGAAAAGTTCTCCAAGTCCCCGCTAGATTAGCTAGATACAAAACACTGATTGGTGCATTTACAAACCTTGAGCTAGACGCAGGGTGCTGATTGTTGTATTTACAATTCCTTAGGATGACATAAAGGTTCTTCAAGTCTCAACTAGACTCAGGAGACCAGCTGGCTTCACCTAGTGGATCCCACACTGGTGCACAGGCGGAGTTGCCCACCAGTCCCAGGCCATGCACCCACACTCCTCAGCCCTTGGGCGGTTGATGGGACCGGGCACTGCAGAGCAGGGGGCCTGCTCATTGGGGAGGATGAGGCTGCGCAGGATCCCACGGCAGTGGGGAGGCTCAACCATGGAGGGCTGCAGTTCCCCGAGCCCTGCCCCGCGAGGAGGCAGCTGAGGCCCGGTGAGAATTGGAGCACGGTGCAGGCGGGCCTGCACTTCTGGGGGACCTGGCGCACCCTCCTCAGCTGTTGGTCCAGGTGTTAAGCCTCTTACTGCCCATGGCCGGCGAGGCTGGTCTGAGTGCAGGGGCCCGCCAAGCCCACGCCCACCCGTAACTGGCGCTCGGGCGGGCAGCCCAGGTACCCGCCCGCGCCTGTGCCTCCACACCTCCCGGCAAGCAGAGGGAGCTGGCTCCCACAGTGCAGCGCGCGGCCTGAAGGGCCCCTCAAGCGCCGCCAGAGTGGGCGCCGAGAGTGAGCGAGGGCTGCGAGGGCTGCGAGGGCTGCCAGCAAGCTGTCACTTCGAAATAACCCCAGCAGGTTTCTCTTAGTAAGTTCAAACTGGTGAATTTAGAGCCAGCAGACATGAGTTCTGGGCTAAAGCTGTGTCTGAGAGGTGGTCACTGTAGCAAAAATGTGCAGTCTATGGGAGGTGTTGAGATCAGAGGGGTAGTCAAGTAGGTTATATCTAGTTTTTCCATAGGGAGGTGGCCAGGTGGCAGTTGTATAAGGTAGATACCTAGATTGTCTCTATGGAAGAACTGAGAGGAGGCAGAGAACTAGAAACGGTGTCGGGGTGACTGAACTTGCTTCTGGTATAAGAAAGTTCAATTTATATATAGGGTGAATGCTGAGGCAACGTAAAATTATAAGAACTTACTAGGGTTAGTTTTGAAAAATTACTCTGGTGTTACATTTGTTTGGGAGGGAGGTATTTGTCAAACTCTTCATGCCACCATAGCTGAAGTTACCCTTCCTATCATTGATTTTATTTCATTTTAATTGCCAAATAACATTTTACATATTTATGGGTACACATGTTGTTTCCATGCGTATAATGATCAGATCAGAGTAATTAGTCTATCCATCATCTCAATGTATCCACTGGGAATATTCAATACTCTCCTTCTAGCTATCTGAAACAATATATTACTGCTAACTATAGTCATCCTGTAATAGAATAGAATGCTAGAACTTAATTTTCCTATAATATTCCTCTCAAAGGCAGATTTCTTCTGAATGGCAAATTAACTGACAAGGACATTGTAGAATGAAGCAATTCCAATTCTTCAGGACATCCCAATGTCCTGAAATTAATAATCTCTGTACTCAAGGATAATTTGTCCTGTCCAAAATAATTTATGGTCAAAGCTTTCCTCACAACTCCAAGAAAGTGAAAATTGAATATCTCATTTACTAGATAAAAAACTAGTGTGCAAAACATGCAAATGTAAAGCAAACTTGGAAGTCCACAGAAAAATTGACAATAAAGGAGAAAGTGAAAGAGAACTTTCTGAGCACTCTTCTGTTTCTATTATAGATCATTTTGTTTTTACAAAGATTTAATTAATAAACTAGTGTAGATATAATTATTTTACTTTTAATGTATTTATTATTCAAATTAATTATGTCAAGTGAATATGGAGAGTATTAAAATTATAATTTATGTGGGAAGGTTTTATTATTTTAAAATTAGAAACGTTGCTCACTAGATTAAAATGTTATTAGCAAAATGTATTTCTGGAAATCTTGAAGTTTTTGGTAATTGATCCACAAGTTTATTTACTATTGGATTTAATTGTTCTTTTCTATGTCTGTTTATGATCAATTTGTGTTTAGGTTGAATATTCTATTTAGTCTAAATTTGTCATGCATTTTACTCTATATATGTTAACAATTTATGGCTCTAAGATGACACTGACCTATACTTGAGCTGTAATATTTTACAGAGAGAGGAAAATAACTGCATAGATGCAAAGAATATTGTATTAGGGCTATTGACAGTAAATTACCCAGTTAAGTAGCATAATAAAATAATGTCGTAGTTTATTTCTTCTCCAGTAAGTTAAACAGTAAAATATTAAGGTTTCAGATAGTAGTCAGTCATGTATCACAAAGTATTAGGGAACAAAGTTTTTTCCAGCTCACTGCTCTGCTGTCTCCAGCATGTGGCCTTCACGTGTACATTCCAAGATGGCAGCAGCTTCATTTAAGGTAGCAGGATCAAGACCATGATGAGAAAAAGTAGATTTGGAGGCTGTCTTTTAAAGAAAGCTTCTGAGAAGTACCACCAGACCTTTCCATTTATATTTAATGGACCGCAGTTAGTCACAAAGCTACATCAAAGTTATCCTTCCTATGTCTTTAATCGGGGCAGCCAGGCACTAGCTAAAAACTATTCTACTCTTTAGAAGAAAGAGGGATGGAGGAAGTTGACCGACCCATCCTTCCTTCTGAAAATGACAAAGCATGTGATGTTTCCATACTAACAAATAAGAAGCCATAAATGTTTTTTTTTTTTTTTTTTTTTAAAGACTGGGTAAATATTGGGAAATAACTTTTAATGTATTTTTTTTTTTCACTTCATCTTTCTAAGAGCCCACCTGTTTTTTAGATACAGAGGCATCTTAGAGGGATTCCAATTCTCTGGGGTATACAGATTCAGAGAATTGTCATAAAGGTTTAAGCAAAAATTTTGGACAGCTCTGAAGTTTCAAAGATGAGCGACTGGAGAGAACTGTGTGCTTTTAAGGGAATGGCCCCAATGTTTATATTGATAATGTTAACACAAATGGCACAGTACTAATAAAAGCTTGATGCTAAGTAATATATCTCACTGAGGAGATCCCAAATGTTTCAAAAATTAGATGTTCAATTATTCCCCCAAGAAAACACTTGGTGTTGGTGGGATGGTGAGTTTTATTTCATTTACAACATGATCCCAGGAAGTGAACTGGATTTAGAATAGGACACCAGGGACAATGGAGACTGTTGGGCAGTGAGAAAAATAAGACGAAAGCATGGTTACCAGTCTTATCTGACATTATAGGACACATGGAAGACTGCCTCCTTGGGCTTGAAGAAAATCATGCAAGACTTCACCATATGCTCATGCTGAAGTTGCTATTAACTTAATAATTTTTGTAGTTGAATAAATTTTGAATTTAAGCAAATATATACATAGATATGTATGCATACATACAAACATATCTACGTACATACATACATAAACTTTGATCTGAAGGACAAAGGGAAAACTGATGGAAAGTCAGTTTTTTTTTTTTAGCAGCTGTTGGAAAATACAAATTAGTATAAAATTTGCAACATGTTGCTGCTTGTATTATTTGGGGAGAAATTGATTTGTGAAAAGAGATCTCATGGCTTTACCTCATAGTGTTCTTGTGATCTAGCTTCAAGGTATTAAACTACATTTTTAAAGAAGGGTAACTGTGGATTTGGGCAGAAACATAATAAGAAATATTCAGTCTTCATCTTTCTTGCTTCCCTGCAGCATCTAAGATGTGTAAATTCTATAAAACTTTGAAACTATTAACTTCTCCATACTGCAACACTCTTCACTCTTGGTTTCCATAATCCTGACAAATTTCTTTGTGTGACCCAGAGAAATATCATATTCCTTAAACCTAAAAATAAGCTTATATTTTGTTCAAATCTCTAATATTTCTTATTCACAAGGTTTATCAAGCCAGAGTCCTGCGACACATTCTTAACTTACTTTTCTCCCTCACTTCTCACGTCTAAACTTCACGCTGATTCTACTCCTTTAATGTACCTTGTTTAGTTGTTTCTTTTCTTTTCCTTTTTTTTTTTTTTTTTTTTTTCTGTTTTTTTTGTTTGTTTGAATCGGAGTCTTGCTCTGTCGCCCAGGGTGGAGTGCGGTAGCACCAACAGGGCTCACTGCAAGCTCCGCCTTCCGGGTTCACGCCATTCTCCTGCCTCAGCCTCCCAAGTAGCTGGGACTACAGGCGCCCGCCACCACGCCCAGCTATTTTTTATTTATTTATTTTTTTGTATAGTAGAGTTGGGATTTCATCCTGTTAGCTGGGATGGTCTCAATCTCCTGACCTCATGATCGGCCCACCTCGGCCTCCCAAAGTACTGGGATTACAGGCAAGAGCCACCATGTCCGGCCTTTAGTCCAGTTTCTTTTACTTCACACTTTTTCAACACAGCATTCTATTAATTCTTCACTTGTGCCAATGCTATATGACTTGTTTCTTTGATTCTTTCATAAACTCACCTACTTTCACATACAATTGATTCTTTTCCTAGTTCTGAAGGAGGTCTTTCTAAACTGTGAACTTTATTTTGCTCCCTCCTCTTCATATCCTTTTTAGGTCCTCATTTACTCTAGTATTAATTTTTCAAGAATTTGCATAAACTACCAATGCTATCAATGATAAATCTTCTTACAATATTATTCTGATGTTTATCATGTGTTGCCATCAGAGCTAGTTTTGATCATATAGAATTTGGGTAGCTCAGGTAAGGGAGCCAAAGGCAGCTACAAAAACTCTACGTGTGAGAACATTTACTTAGAACTTCAGGGATGAGATTATGTGAATACTAGTCATTAATCGTGGTAGAAAGTGAGAGAGGCTCGGCCAACATATGATAACAATTATGGATCTGTAGCTATGGTTCTGAGCAGTTTTTGATGTTCTACCTTACCTCTGTAAGCCTGCTGGAACATGTTCTGTGTAGCTTCCACAGACTCAATTTGCCAGGGATAAGTGGACAAGGGTTTATGGGATAAGGATTTTCCAGAATGGCAATGTACAAGTTATAGTTCTGGCATTTTGTTACAAGATGATTCTATCACATATTGTTAAAAAGGAGATTCTATTGCAAATCTATCAATCAGAATCTCCAACATACTAGGAGAAAATTAAAATCAATTTTAGTTCAGAAAAAAAGAGAAGAGAAAGCCAGGCAGACTCTGAAATTATTCGTCAAACTGACAGTTCTAAAAAGCTAAACATTAAGGAAATGAACACCAAAAGTTCTAAAAACAAACAAAAAAAGTTAGGTTTATTGAAGTTTATTTGAAAATAGAATTTTCATCTAGTAACTCTAAGCTCCACTATTTCTCTTACATCTAATCTGTCATCTTTTGTAGCAGTTTGAGTAATTCTTAATTTAATCAAAATAACCCAAAACATGCAAATAACTTACTCAAGTCAATTCAACCAGAAAAGCAAAGAGACAAGATTCAAACCTATGTCTGCTTCACTACAAATTCATTTTTCTGCTTTTGTGAATATATCTTGCTTCTCTAATAACTTGAAGAGAGTTAGAAAATTGAGAATCAGCTATTTCAGTTCTCTGCTTCAGTGCATATAAAATATTAAATTTCATTTTCCAGGTGAGAAAAATTAAAGATAATGAGCGTTATACTCTTGTTCAAAGTCATAGAGCAATATGTAATAGTTACAGAATTACAAGAAGCAGCAACATGAAGGATTTTATCCTCTTTTCCTCCTTCCTTTCATGCTTTCTTCCCTTCAGTAGACATTATTTCTTTATGTAATGCTTTATGGCAAAAGTAACTTTAGCCGCCCAAGAAGTGATGCCGACATGTCCTCCACAAATCCATTTATTCTATTCCCAGATACCTCAAAGTTTTGTGATACTTGTTGATTTTGTGAATCTGCCATCTCACCAGTATCTGTATATCTGTGAACCTTTGTTTTCTCCCTAAGATTTCTTCCATCCTACCACACTCACAGAAGAATAATTTACCCTCTTCTGAGGTGTCAGGATACGTAGTTGATCATGATTTATCTGATAAAATAGCACAACCCTACTGTTATGCTTAATGGATAAATTTTCTTATCAATAAGGCTCACTAAGATAGCAATCTAAAAGCAAAAGATACCAAAGAAGAGAAAGCCAATGGCTTTTGTATATTATTCCATGATAGGACACACTCTTCCACATCTTCCACAAGAAAGATACTCTTCCACTCCAAAAATAAGTCAAAAATACGAATTAACAATGGAAGTAAACTTTTTTTTTTCCCCCCAGAGACCGAGTCTCACTGTTACCCAGGCTGGAGAGCAGTGACATGATCTTGGCTCACTGCAACCTCCGCCTCCTGGGTTCAAGCGATTCTCCTGCCTCAGTCTCCTGAGTAGCTGGGACTACAGGCACATGCCCCCACGCCTGGCTAATTTTTTGTATTTTTAGTAGAGACTGGGTTTCACTGTGTTAGTCAGGATGGTCTCCATCTCCTGCTCCTTATGATCCATGCATCTCAGCCTCACAGAGTGCTAGGATTACAGGCATGGGCCACCTCACCTGGCCGGAAGTAAACTCTTAAGCAAGGATTGGCTTTGCCAGGGATTCCTTTTTCTCCCCTTTTCATCCTCTTCCCCTTGGGTTAATTCCATACTTTACCACTTTATTCTCTTCAAGTCTATTATTTCTGAATCATTGCCTTTGACTTTTACTATTTTACTCATTTATTTATTTATTCAAGCATTGACAATTCTGAGTCTTTTCCAGCTCAGCAAACTACATATCATTCATCAGCATGTAAACGCCATTCCAGCAGTGACCTTGACATTCCTGAAACAACATGGTGTATTTCTTATCCCTGATATATCAGGTCAATGTTCACATTATAGAGCAATTCAAAATCTAAGAAGAAACTTGATTATTTTAAAATATATGTGACATTCTTAGGTTATAATTTTGTAAATAGTCTTGTATTAAACATTTTTGTAAATGTTTTGTATTACAAATAAGTATTGAACAAAAGTGTAAGAAATCAGCAGGTGGTAGTAAGGCATTCTTTATTCTTCATTGGCAAGATAAAATTTACTTCTCAATTTTGACCTTTTTTCTCTGGAATACGTTGCTTGTAGTGGCATGGTCAGTAGTAGTACTCAAGTTGCAAGCAGCATTGCAAACAAAGAAAGCTGTAATCCTCTGATTTGGACACTCAGGTTGTCATACACGATATATGCCCCTTCATTCATATTATTCCATCAGACAGGAAAGTCCTTTTTTCTTGTGAACTTATTTACTACCAAAGCTACATCCCCAAGCAAGACTTCCCTGACCTTTTAAACATTGAGCAGAAAAAAAATACTGTATACGAACATAGAAAACCCCAGGTTTAAATCTAATTTTTACCAATATTATCTGCATAACTTTGTGAAGCATACTTATCTGCTCTGCATTTTCCTAAAATGTATAATAAAAAATTTCTCCTGGAAGGTAATTTTTAAAAAATATACATACTAAATTTAAAGTATCTAGCACATGGGAGATACTCAATAAGTGTTAGTAATAATCTTTTCATTACTATTTAGTTTTTCTAATTTTTAGTAATTATCTTCTTATTTTTATAGTAGTTATTTTGCCTCTTGATGGATCCCTTTGCCTCCATGACTGTTTATTATCGCAGGATCAGTAGAAATAGAGTAGGTTGGGAGAATTAATGTGCTCAAAATGCTGGGAAAGCACAAGCCCAGAGTGATGAGAATGACAGAAAATAGAAAGAAGCAACAGATGTGATGCAATGAAAGTCAATTCCTCACTGTTGTGATTAACATTTCACATTCAGCAGTGATGAGACACAGCAGATGAATCAGCGTGCAGAACGTACAGTGGATTGAGAGAAGTACCACTCGAAGTAGTCTTCTACAGTGGGGGAAGTGTATGTGCCTGGATTCTTTCTGCTTCCTATCCTCACAGTTACAGGTTCACTACATAGGGAGAGAACATGTCCTATTTCTGAGTTCAATCATCTGGCTGCCCAGTAGATATTCTGAAAATAGAGTTCCATATCTCTCTGGTGTGGTGCTTCATGCACCTATGAAAAAGGAATGTCAACTTGGTGAAAGTGGGTACTAACAGAGAAAGTAAATGAAAACTAGTTGAGGGATCTGAGAAGGCACACCCGGTTTATATGCCAGTTTTTCACAACAGATTGATCAATACTTGAGGGCAAAGACTTTATTATCTTTTGTTTTATATCCGACACTTGGTATAGTTCCTGACATTGAGTACCTGCTTGTAATATAAATGAATAAATCAATTGAAGACAACACATGTAAGCAACATCATGACAACAAGATAGACTGTCTATTACTTTATTACTTAGAAGATGTAATATAACAATTACTCAATGAATGACCTGCACAGCATTAGCAGATTGAGTTGGATTGCTGGTTCAAGTTATTTTTATTTATTTACCAATTAATTACAGTGAATGAATCATCTATTTGTTTATAGGGATTACCAAAGACATAGAGAAGAAAAAATCAAAACAAAGCAATCTGGCATGATATCTGTCACACCTTTACACCTTTAAAAAGATTGTCTTACTTTTTTTGCATGTCTTTCTCCATCTGTTACCATCTAAAATGTCCTTAGAACTAGCTGGAGATTTCCACACCTTTGAGTGGTGCTTCTCTTAACCCATTCTAAGCCCCTACTTAAGTCACTTACTACAAACCTATAATAATGTAAAGAGTATGATAGTAGCATAAAAAAAGATACATAGACCAGTGGAATAGAGTAGAGAAACCAGAAATTAATCCACATATCTACAGCCAACTGATTTTTGACAAAGGTGGTAAGAACACTGACTGGAGAAGTCTCCCTGATACATGATGCTGCTGAAAAAACTGGATATTCATATGCAGAAGAATAAAACTAGACACCCACCCTTCTCCCTATATAAAAATCAACTTAGAGTGAATCATCTAAATATAAGACCCAAAACGATAAAACCGCTAGAATGAAACATAATTAAACACTTCAGGATGTTGATCTGGCAAAAGATTTTATGAATAAGATCGTAAAAGCACAGGCATCAAAAACAAACATAAACAAATGGAATTATATCCACAAAGTGAAAATACAAGCTACAGAATGGAAGAAAATATTTGCAAACCATTCATTGGACCGGATAATAATATTCAGAAAATGCAAGGAACTCAAGCATCTCAACTGCAGAAGAAAAGAATGTGACTAAAAGTGGGCAAATGAGCTGAACAGACATTTGTCAAAGGAAGACATACAGTCAGTCTGGCCAGCACGTAAGTGAAAAAATTATCAACATCACTAATCATCAGGAAAATGCAAATCAAAACTACAATGAGGTGCCATCTCACCCCAGTTAGAATGACTGTTATCAAAAATACAAAAAATAACAAATGCTGATGAAGATGCATAGAAAAGGAGAATTTTATACACTGTTAGTGGGAATGTAAATTTTATTAAGTTAAATAAACCAGGAACATAAAGTTAAACAGTGCATGTTCTCAATTATATGTGGAAAACAAATACATTGATCTCATAGAAGTAAAAAGTACAACAGAGGATACTAAATGTTGGGAAAGGTAGAACAAAGAGAGAGATAGGAAGACATTTGTTACAGGATACAAAATGACAGGAAAAATAAGTTCTAGTGTTCTGTAACACTGTAGGTTGACTCTAGTTAGTAATAATATAGAGTTTCAAATAGCTAGAAGGAGAATATTGAAAGTTCCCAACGTACAAATAATAAATATTTAAGATAATGGATATGCTAATAACACTGATTTGATTGCTACATATTATATATAAAGACTATGAACCCCACAAATATGTACAATTATTATGTTTGTCAATTAAAATATAAAATAAAATATAAATATTCTCAGAGCCTATTGCTCTCCTCTTTAAATTCACCATCTCTGTGTTTTCATCATAACATCCTGAAGAGCCAAAAATACTCTATATTGCACATATACCCTGAATAGGTTCCCTTCAAGCTTTTCCCCTTTATACAGTTCGGTTGTTTTTTGTTTCACTGTGTATGTTTACATGTGTCTCCGTGTGTGTATGTGTGTGTGTGTGTGTGTGTGTGTACCACAAATCACTAGGAAGCAATTACAATACATTTTTTTAAACTGCCTAAATATTTTCTTGATTTGTAATTTTAGGAAAAGTGCTTATAGTTGAATAGCAAAGAATGGAAAACATGGTAGGGACCATCTTTCAAATGCTTTTGTGCTTTCACTAGCACAGAGAGATAGACACTATATTTGCATAACATGCAGATGAACAACTTTATTAAATAAAGTATCTACTTCAGGCAAATTTATTAATATTTCTAGAATCATTCAAGTGGCCGGCAGTTTCCCTTGGGACAGTCTTTGAGAGGTTGACAGTTATGTGTCACATGAGCCACCATTTGCTACTTTTCCCCCTTTACTCCCACCCAACCCCATACCCATAGCAAGGCCTGATCATTGATGTATATTCCTATTCCATTTTTGAATTTGAAAAAAAGTTGATGGGTGCAGCACACCAACATGGCACAAGTATACATATGTAACAAACCAGCACGTTATGCACATGTACCCTACAACTTAAAGTATAATAATAATAAATAAATTAAAAAAAAAAAGAGATTACAAAAAAAAAAAAAGAAAAACAGTCTTAATTATTTTTGTAGGTTAATCCCCCTGTTGCTTCGTCATAGGCAGAGCTTGTACCACCTCCAGTTTAATGTTTTGTATTTATTTTGCCACTGATTAGCAGGGATTTGCATAGGGTTCAACTATCTCAATGAAACATTTTAATGCTCTGATTTTACTTACGTATAGAGTACCAAAGTCCTACCTTTGCATATATTAAAAAAAAATACATGAAGCCCTCTGGTACTTAGCTAAATGTTCCAGAAGCAAAAATGTAGGTCAGCATTTCCCAAATTGCAAACACATCATTTACAAAGTATTTGGGCTTTTGTTTATAGGAAAAAGTGCTATTTTAATGATAAAATGGGTTTTTGAAACTTGTATACTCTCTTCTATGCTTCTTTCCCACCAGCATACATATATTTGTAATACTGATATATAAATTAAATCTTCAAATACATACTTGTTTTGTGTTGTTTATTTTTCAGTGCTATCTAATCTTCTGTGTTCTAAGAAATCTTTAATCATAGAATATCTATAAATACATCCTGGGAATTTAGTGTTCCACAAAACGCACTTTGGAAAACTTGGACTAAATGTAGTACACCAGAGACATGGTAACTGGTTTCGGTTATTCTTCAAGTCCTCTCTCAACGACATTACCCACAAAAAGCCTTCCCACATCTCTTCATATACCTGTAAGTAACATGTGGAACTACTATTAAAACTGACATCATAGCATGACTATAGGTATGAGTATAGAGTCATTCAGGATAGCTATTTAAATAACATATTACTTAGTACCAATTTTTTGTATAGAATTTATTTGGTTTTTCACAACAATTCTTCAAGGTGGGTTTTAATATCCTATTTGCAGATGATGACATCATAGCTCAAATCATTTCTTTAAAAGTGCCCCAGTTCATTTGAGTGAGCTCTTTTTATTTTGTTCCATTATACCATGGTACCTTCCTTATGTTTCTCTCTAGGTAGACTTTGAGGTTTTTATTTCTTTTTCTTTTTCTTTCTTTTTTAGAGATGGAGTCTTGCTCTGTTGCCCAAGCTGGAATGCAGTGGCACAATCTCTGCTCACTGCAACCTCCTCCTCCTAGATTCAAGTGATTCTCTTGCCTCAGCCCCCCGAGTAGCTGGGACTGTTGTTGGCACAAGCCACCATGCCTGGCTCATTTTTGTATTTTTAGTAGAGACAGGATTTCACCATGTTGACCAGGCTGGTCTCGAACCCCTGACCTCAAGTAATCTGCCAGCCTTGGCCTCCCAAAGTGCTGGGATTACAGGCATGAGCCACTGCACCCAGCCTAGACCTTGAGCTTTTAATGAGCAGAGATTACTTCAAACCAACCTTTGATTTCAAGCCTTCCCTGCCTGGGTCAGCCCCATGAATTTTTTTGTTGTTAGTTGTTCAGACTTTTTCTTCTGCCTTTGTATCTGTGCATATATCTATGTTTGTAAATTTCTTATAGACAAATTTAATAAATATCTGAAAATAATTGTTAGTAAAGAGGAAGTATTATTTGTAAATGGTAGATTTTGCAGCCCTAACTGGTTAACATTTTTATTTTCTTATAAGTATATCCTTAGAAAAAGTATCAAAGGACCTGGAAGTAAGAGGATAAATTAGAGTGAGTTACTCAAGAATCTTTAGTATGCTATGTTCAGACATTTTGAATTACCATGTCAATTGTAATTTCTTCTTTCTTTTTCTCTGTCTTTCAGTTTTTGGTCCTAAAAATTAGTCATAATTTAATCATGAAAATGTCTAAAATGAAGGCAACAATGCTTGACATATTTTGTTATGCTATGCATTTGCTAACAAAATTTTTGTACATTTCATTAATATTATTCTCTGGAAACACTAAAGTTACTTTTCTAATAACACATACTTATTTTTTTTCACATCAATATGTCAGTTTTGGTAAGCGTGTGAAACAGAGTAGCTTTGAACATGTCCCCATCCTTCTTCTGGACCTTTCTATTCCTCAGACTGTATGATCTCTGGACACCCATCCTGTGTACCATTTAGAGCAAAATATTTTCTGTGAAATCTTATTTTAAAAATCCATTGAAGTGTTCAATCCAAGCTTTTCTTCATAGAGGCTTTTGAATTTTGATTGAGGATGCATTGAGAGGTTTAATAACTTAACTCATACGTTTCTACTAGCAAAATTTAGCATAAGAGAAGGAGAATAGATAACTTCAAAGGGGTGTACCTTCTGAGAATCCTCTAGAACATAGCCTGTGAATGTGCATGGCATTCATTATTATCTGGAGAAACTGGCCACGAGGTGTAGTAGAGCTTGACTGTCAGTCTTTATATTGGGGTTACACTCTGGTAGGGAAATAGAATATGTCCAAGTGAGAATTCAAGGCTGAAACTAAGATAAATATGCTGTCCAACAGAGTCGAAAGACAAGCTCTTGACAAGAGAAAGCCTGTGGGAGGAAAAAGAAAAAATAGTTAGTTATTAAAGCTGAGAAGTGAGGGAAGTAACAAGGGAAACAAGAGTAGATTTCAAAACGAATTTCCCTCACCTAATATGAATTCTTAACTTTTTGGTAAGGTTGTCATGTCACCACATTTAGATGCAAAACACACCCAGAGAGCGTGTCCTAAAATGGATTACTAGAAAATGAAATCCTGTGAGTGTATTGTACTCAGAGTGATTGGTTGAGAGGAGAAATAGAAATATTAATGTCTTTGTTAGTAGAGTTGAATTAATGAAGTGGTAAAATAGGAAACAGTAACATGTAAAATTATGAAAACTTAGCACCTGGAACATCTGTCTGACTGGTTTTTGAAAACGTTTCATTTGTGTTTTAACAGCCTAGAAAAAGTGACATTCTTTTTCTGCCACACATGGGTTTCAGAGGCTGATGTTGCACATATAAAACAACTTCCCTCTGAGGGTTTCCTCAGATATACTGTAAACAGTAACGTAAGCTTTGAAAATAAGCCTCTGAGTAGGATTCACTTGCTGCCTGAATTATTCTTTGCTGTTGTTGGAATTTCATAAGTGCTCAAGTTTTTTAACTTAGTGTTTATAAATATCTAGACCCAAGCAAAAGATTACTTCTACATGCAGACACTCTGCTGAACCAATTATTTCAAATATCCAGAGGATTTGATTTGGCCTCATGATGATCTTACACAAATAAGCTTGATTTGTATATAAATGAATGATTGAAGTGTATACATAAATTTTCCAGGAAGCACTGTATCTTCAAGTTTCTTGTGGTAATGTCAGCCAAAGACAGCAATAGCACCACAATACATAAATAGCAATTTTTATCAGGATTTCTGCTCTTAATCACTTTGTATTTGTGATGCTGGCTTATTTATTCATCATTCATTTTAATATTTGTAACTTACATTAGACATATCATAGGTCCTTAAGCAGATAACTGAATGCAGTTAGAGACAGAAATTTGGTTGTTTTAGTTTTAGTCTGTTTGAAAATTTTTATCTGTTAGCACCTGGATCACAGCTGAGAACAGGTTGGTGAAATTCAATGGGGCCAAGGAAGAAGGGTTTATCTAACAATGGAAGGTATTAAGATTGAATTCACTGAGTGGGCTGGTAGTATCTAACCATCAAAGCACCAAATGTCTGAGTAGAGCCTCTTTTTGAATCAGAATAACTGAATAAGTCAATGAAATATCAACACTGAGGAATGTCCCTTCATCTTGTGAGTAAAGCTGTCTTATAGATGTATGCAGTTATGGTCTAGCACATGAAGCAGGCACTCTGTGGAGAACAGAAGAAGTCAACAAGGAGTAGTGGACATGATTAAGCCCTCTGTCTTCTGAATAGCCCTCATAATTCTAATGCAAACCATGCAACATTTAAACCAAGAGCTCTGAGTCAACAAACATAAGTGAACAAACCTTGTTAGGTATTCTATATCTGTCAAAGTGGCATGCAAAGCTCTAGACTATAGGTCCCAAATTATGTGAATATTATGCATGATGATTCCAGGTGGGTCTAGGTACATTTAATTGCTAATTATTTCCCCTATGTGTCATGCTTTTTCAAGGTTCTCTATTTACTACTTTTGCCTAAAATTGCCTTACTCTTTCTCTCTTTAGCATAATCTTGTATTTTATCTCTGCAAAGTCTTTAGAAGATTCACGTTAAAAGTTGTCTTTCCTGCAATGACTGTGTTGGATTTCTTTCCCTGTAGTCTCACAAAATTTTGCTTATATCTTTTTTAAAACACTTATCCAACTTTGCTTTAATAACCTGTTTGCATGTGTGTTTCTTCTAATAAACACATTATCTCTTCAAAGATAGGACCTTGTATTTTTATCTGTGTGTCCACAGAACTCAGAATTGTGCCTGAAACATAATATTAAAAATGTTTATTGAATGCATGCAAGAATCTATTAATCTCACTTCTAGCCTTCATCTTGCATGAATGTTTGAGGGACTCCCTCTTATTTCTTAAATTGTGTGCTCTGGGAATATGAAAGGTAGTGTTATATAGAAAGCAATAAAATCTAAAGGCACAACAGGCAGTGCGGGTTTTGATTGAGAGATACTCATTATATGCTATGCCACCCTAAGAAAATTATAGTCTGTCTAGTTTCAGAAGTAGTTTGACCTTTGAGGTCCTCTCCAGAGTTTACAATCTTTTGAATATGTAAGCCATGTGACATAGGTTGCCAATTTTAGACTTGCAAATAATTAGTGTGTCAATATATTAATGAATACATATTTTGAATATATTTCAAGTAAACTCACAATGTGTAAATGACATAATTGAATATTATGGAAAATAACTCTAGGATGTATTTATAGAAAAAGATGTAATCAAGCAGGAGCATTATTAGATTTATGTTTGTTAGCATTAATATGTAACTTACTTTATCCTGAAACTGACCAGAATAGAACTTTATGTGTCAATAACAATACCTCATTATTTTTAAAAAGAAAAAAAAAGGTACTATATGTATACTAAATCTTTTTCTCTGTTACACACACACCCCAGAGACTTTGCTTATGTTTCATGAAGAATAGAATGCTCTTTGACAGACAGCTAGAAGACTTGAGTAACTCTAACAAATTATTAGACTCTGACCTAGCAAATAATTTTCTCTTGAGACCTCATATTTATAAACAGGTGAAAGGAGAGTGGTACATCAAATTATCTTTGAACTTCTTTCCAGCTTTTAATTTTATTTTTTCATGATTTATGAAATTAAAATAAAACAAAAGCATGGAAATGGGTATTCTTGGTTGCCTCAGAAACGTCAATCTTCTATTTCTTCTATTAGATGGAAAGTGTGGAGACATCCCTTGTCAGATGGACAATTGCAAGGTTACCATTACTCTCAATATGTGCTTAATTTTTGTTCTACCTAGCAGGTTTGAAGCAGGGTGAAGCAAACATCATTATCAAATAGAACAGAACAAATAGTTTGTAGTCTACCTAGCAGGTATGAAGCGGGATTAAGCGCACATTGTTATCAAATAGCATTTGATGTTGGGAAAATAAGTTTTTGGATTTTTCCTGTATCTGCAAAAAAGTCATGAACACACTCCTGACAACAATCAGTGTAGTTAAGGAAGGTTGGCTCTCCAAAGTAAAGACTTGAGTTATGAATAATGTAAACAGTTTTGCTCAAGTTCTCTAAACATACTCCATTATTTCTATCTGTCCGCCCTATCATGCCAGTGAAATATAAAAATTCCAGACACTGTAGAAGAGAACTGTGTTGATAATGTCAAAACTCTGATATTCACCAATATTGGGATACTAGGCATGGTGCAAAATTAGTGGGATTAAAGATACACTATATGGAATTGTCTCTATGTAAGTAAGTTTTAAAGAATTAAACAGTTTTCTAGAGAGTGTGTCTTAATAATCAGCCAAGTAGTCTGAATAACTGCAGTACATTCCTTCACTTCTTCTCCCCTTACCCTTATGTCCTTGTCTTGTCTACCAATTTTTAAGCAATCTATATTTTCAACCTGGAGTATAAACTGTGATGGCTCCAAATGGCTGCTGCACTTTTCTCATTATCTCACTTTTGTTCTAATAAACTTCTAAAAGTCACTTTCAGCAAATTGTAAAGCTTCTATGAAATTAAGAATGGATATTTCATTCAACTTGCTTGACCGCTGCCTAAATCTGAGTAGTATTAACTAGATTTATTTCTGAAAACAGACTCTTTTGCATGAGTACATTATTATATCAAGAGCTTCTGAAACATATAAAAATATAGAAAAGTGAATAAATTCTCCAGGACCTTCTCTTTTGCTTTTGCCTCAATTAAAAAATTTTTTATAGTAATGTTTATTATTACTATAAAATTTTCAAGCACTAGAAAATAGATCAAGAACAAATTATTTATATTATCATAATATAGTGATTCCTTTTTAATGTCATGGTGGATTTCCTTCTAGTCCTTTCTATACATAGAAAGTATTAATAATACAATATTTAATATAAGCATTATGTTATCATATGAATACTATTTTTATTTCTGCAATTATTATACATACATATACAATTTTATAACTTGAATTTTAAATTAACATATGAATTTATACTATTATTTGTAACCATAAAAATGTGTTTAGTCAAGTTTAACCTAAACTTAATATCTGGCATTTTGATAAATTCATTAAAATGGTCCATGTTTTAGAATAGATTTTAAAGCAGTATCACTATTATTGTTTATACAGTTAATAACACATTAATAGGCCGGGCGCGGTGGCTCAAGCCTGTAATCCCAGCACTTTGGGAGGCCGAGACGGGTGGATCACGAGGTCAGGAGATCGAGACCATCCTGGCTAACACGGTGAAACCCCGTCTCTACTAAAAAAATACAAAAAAAAAAAACTAGCCGGGCGAGGTGGCGGGCGCCTGTAGTCCCAGCTACTCGGGAGACTGAGGCAGGAGAATGGCGTGAACCCGGGAGGCGGAGCTTGCAGTGAGCCGAGATCCGGTCACTGCACTCCAGCCCGGGCGACAGAGCAAGACTCCGTCTCAAAAAAAAAAAAAAAAAAAAAAAAATAACACATTAATAAAGTATTTATTGAGCCTACTATGCCAAATAATTTATGTAAATATTCCTGGAAACCTCTCCTTAAGTCTATGGTAAAAATTAGAGTTATTATTTTCCTATTGCATATAAGAAAAATGAGGTTGAGAGACATTTAAAATTATCCTTAGGTCATGAAACAAAAGGTGAAACAGGAATTCAACGCACATCCGTATGTGTTCTTAGACCAATCCTACTGAAGATTAAAGTAAGCAAAGTTGAAACAGGCAGATGCAGAGAGGTTGAAGCATGAGGGTCTTTCAAGTACCAGAAAACAACACGAACTGACAAACACAACATACTATTTTATTTTTCCTTTTGCTTCTATCAAGTAGGGTTCTGTGTTTCACCCTCTCTTTTATCTTAGCTTTTTAGATGTAATAGAGCCTATTTAACTGCATTCATTACCAAAAATTTTTGTCTTAATTTTTCCTGATCTCTAAAACTTAAGGAACTAACTAAAATTTAGGGAACTGACTATAACTTAGGGAACTAACTCCCCAACAGAACTTGCTGTAGAACCCAATTTACATTCTTTACTTTGTCCATCTATGAATCCAGGGCACCCAGTAAACTGGAGATAGTTCCTTTTCTGTGAGCAACCTTGTCATAAGTCCCAGGTTAAGAAACTGAGAGTATTTCTTCTGAAAAAGAGAGAAAACTGAATGAGGAATGCAAAGTCAGCGTCTGAATGCACACCTGACAATAGTGAAACAGAAGACTAAATTGAGCAGAAAAATAATAATTTTAGAATGATGAAACAATATTCATTACATTAAAAGACATTTCCAAGCTTTCAGGGCTCAGAAGTAACTCTTTTGAAAGTATTTTCTTTATGAAGCAGAGGCAAAATTCTCAAAAAAAAACTATATAAAATAGGTGCTATTAAAATATTATGAATAAGAATCAGCAAAATAAAAAAAAAACATAGTAATCAAAATAAGTCCTCAATTAGAAAATTGAAAAATCTTAAGATAGAAACCCTGGTTAGCAATATAGAAGATTACTTGGGGAATATTTTAAGACTGCAAGAGCATACTTTTAAAAAGAAATAGTAGAAATATCATGGAAAATGAGCCAGATATTTAAAATATGAATTACAAATGTCCTAGAGTATAGGATAGTCCTGAAACAATAACTGAAAAATAGCCTAGATAGATGATATTAGAGATTCTACATTAAGAAGGATCATACAATTCCAAACAAAAGTAATGATCAGAAATTAATGTCAAGATACAGTGAGTAAAGTGTTACTTAAACTATTATGAAAATTTCTTAATAATTTGTAAGTAGATAAAATTGCCTTCAAAAGCACTAAATTCAATTTAATCTATAAATTTCCCCTTGTACCAGTACATTCAATTAATAGAACAATAGACACAAAATCATTAGGGGAAATTGCTTGGATTCCAGATTTTACACTTCTGTTAACCTATAATTTATAAAAGTGCAGTAGAAAGGTAATTCTCCAAAATGAGAAGATAGAAAATACAACACGCAATTACATTTGCTGTAAAATTCTTTAAAAATATTCACAACATTACCAAGCAATAATCGTAACAAAAATTAATGAGTGGAGAAGTTGCATTTGAAAATAGCTGAAGGCATTTTTCCACAAGAAATAATGTATTTACATTTGTCTTTTGGTCTATATTAGGACTGTTCGTACAAATCATACTAATTCATTATTTAGAAGATTTAGTCAAGGATCCTTTCCCACATTCGTTTTTACCTCTCCTCCGAAATATCTCATAAGCATCTCAAGCTTAAGAACTTAACCCTAGATTTTCCTTACCACATGAAACGTCTGCCTGTGATTCTATATTTTGGCAAAGAATACCTGCAAACATGCAGTTATTTGAGCCAGAACTCAAAATCAACATTTCCATATTCCCAACGCATCATGAAATATCAATGACTCTACATTCAAATCATGACTCAGGTTACCTCCATTCTGCTTCTCTGTTGCCACACTCAAATTCAGGCCTTCATAATCCTGTGCTTCAAATATTACAGCATCTTGTTAACTGCATATCTCATTAACATTTGTGTCTCCATCCCTTCTCCCTCTGAATACACCCAACCACATCAATTTACCTTCACATAGTGGCCAGTATATTTTTCAAAAATGAGATTATGACTTGTAGTTTGGACACTATACCCTGTCTCTGTCTACTTAAATGCTGCCATTGCCTAGGTCTTAAATTCCTTTGCTCAGAGTCCGTCCTTGACTCTCAAATCAATATTAAGTCTTCTTTTAAAATTCCATTCATGTTCCCATGGAGTTTCTTTCAGAATGCTCATCTCAATCAGTAGTCATATACTTCTTTCACAGTATTCAGCACAATTTGTACCTTTTCATTTCATGACTTGCTTCTCTGCTATATTTTAAGGTCCGTGACAAAGTGGCCCAATACGTGTTTGGGATGCTCAGTATATCAGATATTAGATCTCCTTCCACAGAGCACAGATATCAGATCTCCTTGCACAGAGCAGGTACTTGCTACTACAGGATTAACTCATGATTGGCAATTATTTTATTATGTTGCCATTAAAGAATGTTTCAAGTGACATCAAATAGGTATATAAAACATACTGTGTGAATTCAGAGGAAAACTGTCATGCATTTAAGCTTTAACTATTTGCAATGGTTTGATTGTAAACCACTAATGGGATTGATTTCAACAAGCTAACATCATGACCAGGGCATTCTACGGCATGTGGGACTCCTTTGCAACAACTCTTAGATTGACATGTTTCTGAAAAAAAGAAGCACCAAGTGCTTTCTCAACCATACACTCATTAGAACAAAGAAAAGGCGGAATGAGGTGACAAGTGTTGAGAACAAAGCAGTGACATTGGAATTTTCTTCTCTCTCCAAAAATATTTTATAGGAAGAGTTTGGAGCTTCCATATGCATCTTACTTTAAAGTGCTCAAATCTACTAAAATAATTTTAAGGAGAACTTTCCTTGAAATAAGTACATGAGAACTGGGAGGGAAAAAGCTTGTGCATTGTGACTTGAAACTACCCTCAGCAACAAGAAGGCAAATTTAAGGCCACTGAGCACAGCTCACGCGGCATGGGATCATCACCACTGTTGAAGTAAGAACCAGGTAATTAAAACACAGGTTTCATTCTTTGACAATTTTGCAGAAACTATCTTGTTTCTGTTTGCCAACTTGTATAGACAAAATGTTATAAGGGAAATAAAATACTTTTAACCAGATTTTTTTGTGTGCCAGAAGGTACAAAGTCAGAATCTTCCATCTTGTGCTTTGCCTTTTAGGCAACTTTAGAGAAATAATTTACCTAGCCTCATAATTTGGATATTACATAATTGCTAGGTAAGAGGAAATTTTCTTAAGATCAATAACTTGCTTAGTCCAACGGCACGAGGGCCATCATTATATCCCTATTCCTGGTACCCAAGCATATTGCAAATGACTGAATGTGTAACTTCTATTCATGTTCAATCCAGTTTATGATGCTTTTAGTCACAGAAAACATTAGAGAGTGTATTTTCTTTTCAGATTAAACACCAATGACCCATCAAAAACAGCTACAGCATCTCTAAAAAAAGTGAATGGTGGGACACATGAGCACAGTTCTGCCATTACTTTGGTTTTCAGTAATACCAGCTCTCTCCCCAGTTCCTGGTTTTCTGTTATTTGCATTTGTTGTTGAAAAGAAGGATTTCCTGCATTCTTCAAAGGCAAAAAGAGAAGATCTATTTGTCGATGTTTTCTTTATTCAAAGCAAATATGGTTAGCCTACACACAACCCCTCAAATCTTGGCTTTGTCTCTCAGTCATCAATCCCATTAGCAAGGACACTGAGAGTGGAAGCATGCAATGCCATTATCACAGGCAGCTGAATATTCTTGCTTTAAAGAAAGTTATATATTATAACAAAAGGAGCATAAATTGGAATTGATTTCATTAGAGGAATTTAACACCCGCAAAATAATGACACTGTTTTTTCTTTAGGGATACTATTACATTACCATTTTGCTTCACTAAATTAAAAATGCTATCAAGTTGGTAGTAAATTCTGAAGTGTGTTACTGAGCAAACTCTAAAGGCCATAGAGAGGCCTGGAGCTCACATATATTAGCAGAAATAAATTAGACACAAAGTTTAAAAATCAGCTTTCATTACAGGAAACTTTGAAAACACATCAACATTTCATCTCTTTAAAAAAGAATACTTCATTTTAATGACTCAGCAGATAACTCCACTGATGTTTAGCTGCTAAAAGAGGTAAATTTAATGATGCCGAGTATTTCAGAGTTCAAGAATATTTGGACTACAGACTACTCTACAATAATTGGAATGTATTACAAATGAGTTTCCCCATGCCTATTTTCTAAATGAGTGCTTAAAATGGCCTGGTAGATAATACCATGGAATGATTTAAAGAACTGGTCAAATGATCAGGCATGTTTTACTGCCTGGGAAGTTCAGTGTAAATGATGTATAAGCAGAAAGCTTGTGTGTGTGTGTGTCTGTGTGTGTGTGTATGTGTAAGAGAGAGAGAAGGGGAGAGAGAGAGAGCAGGGTGCAAATATTAAACTAAAATGAATGACTCAGTTATCTTCAAAAGAAGGGTTCTGCCCTGCTTATATTTTTCTAACTGGCATCAGTCAGTTGAAATGTCACAAGCATTAAGGATTGCCAAGGAAAAAAGTGAGCAAAGCAG